>NW_024060031.1:174853-244055 GCF_016432855.1 Salvelinus namaycush
AATTCTCGTCAGCACTCGGCGTCGCCCCCCAGCGACGCCAAGCATCCCGTTCCTTCGCACCCCCCCCACCGCCGTCCAGGTCCCCCCCCCCGTTCCACCGATTAGCTTCCCCCTCCCTTGGTGCAGGCAGACTGTGTTCGACCCGAAGGTTGCGCCCCCCCCGCGCGGGCAACCCCATAATGACACAACACGACCTTCCTCTGCAAACACAGACTGACATACTGAACACACAGTACCTTCCTCTGCAATCACAGACTGAACACACAGTACCTTCCTCTGCAATCACAGACTGACATACTGAACACACAGTACCTTCCTCTGCAATCACAGACTGACATACTGAACACACAGTACCTTCCTCTGCAAACACAGACTGACATACTGAACACACAGTACCTTCCTCTGCAATCACAGACTGACATACTGAACACACAGTACCTTCCTCTGCCAACACAACTCAATGTGCATGTAACCATACTCACATCTTCAAACTATCCAGGACTACACAACTCAATGTGCAGTAACCATACTCACATCTTCAAACTATCCAGACTACACAACTCAATGTGCATGTAACCATACTCACATCCTCAAACTATCCAGGACTACACAACTCAATGTGCATGTAACCATACTCACATCTTCAAACTATCCAGGACCACACAACTCAATGTGCATGTAACCATACTCACATCCTCAAACTATCCAGGACCACACAACTCAATGTGCATGTAACCATACTCACATCCTCAAACTATCCAGGACCACACAACTCAATGTGCATGTAACCATACTCACATCTTCAAACTATCCAGGACTACACAACTCAATGTGCATGTAACCATACTCACATCCTCAAACTATCCAGGACCACACAACTCAATGTGCATGTAACCATACTCACATCCTTCAAACTATCCAGGACTACACAACTCAATGTGCATGTAACCATACTCACATCTCAAACTATCCAGGACTACACAACTCAATGTGCATGTAACCATACTCACATCTTCAAACTATCCAGGACTACACAACTCAATGTGCATGTAACCATACTCACATCTTCAAACTATCCAGGACCACACAACTCAATGTGCATGTAACCATACTCACATCTTCAAACTATCCAGGACCACACAACTCAATGTGCATGTAACCATACTCACATCTTCAAACTATCCAGGACTACACAACTCAATGTGCATGTAACCATACTCACATCTTCAAACTATCCAGGACTACACAACTCAATGTGCATGTAACCATACTCACATCTTCAAACTATCCAGTACTACACAACTCAATGTGCATGTAACCATACTCACATCTTCAAACTATCCAGGACCACACAACTCAATGTGCATGTAACCATACTCACATCTTCAAACTATCCAGTACTACACAACTCAATGTGCATGTAACCATACTCACATCTTCAAACTATCCAGGACTACACAACTCAATGTGCATGTAACCATACTCACATCTTCAAACTATCCAGTACTACACAACTCAATGTGCATGTAACCATACTCACATCTTCAAACTATCCAGGACCACACAACTCAATGTGCATGTAACCATACTCACATCTTCAAACTATCCAGGACTACACAACTCAATGTGCATGTAACCATACTCACATCTTCAAACTATCCAGTACTACACAACTCAATGTGCATGTAACCATACTCACATCTTCAAACTATCCAGGACCACACAACTCAATGTGCATGTAACCATACTCACATCTTCAAACTATCCAGGACTACACAACTCAATGTGCATGTAACCATACTCACATCTTCAAACTATCCAGGACTACACAACTCAATGTGCATGTAACCATACTCACATCCTCAAACTATCCAGGACTACACAACTCAATGTGCATGTAACCATACTCACATCTTCAAACTATCCAGGACCACACAACTCAATGTGCATGTAACCATACTCACATCCTCAAACTATCCAGGACCACACAACTCAATGTGCATGTAACCATACTCACATCCTCAAACTATCCAGGACCACACAACTCAATGTGCATGTAACCATACTCACATCTTCAAACTATCCAGGACCACACAACTCAATGTGCATGTAACCATACTCACATCCTCAAACTATCCAGGACCACACAACTCAATGTGCATGTAACCATACTCACATCTTCAAACTATCCAGGACCACACAACTCAATGTGCATGTAACCATACTCACATCCTCAAACTATCCAGGACTACACAACTCAATGTGCATGTAACCATACTCACATCTTCAAACTATCCAGGACCACACAACTCAATGTGCATGTAACCATACTCACATCCTCAAACTATCCAGGACCACACAACTCAATGTGCATGTAACCATACTCACATCCTCAAACTATCCAGGACCACACAACTCAATGTGCATGTAACCATACTCACATCTTCAAACTATCCAGGACCACACAACTCAATGTGCATGTAACCATACTCACATCCTCAAACTATCCAGGACCACACAACTCAATGTGCATGTAACCATACTCACATCTTCAAACTATCCAGGACCACACAACTCAATGTGCATGTAACCATACTCACATCCTCAAACTATCCAGGACTACACAACTCAATGTGCATGTAACCATACTCACATCTTCAAACTATCCAGGACCACACAACTCAATGTGCATGTAACCATACTCACATCCTCAAACTATCCAGGACTACACAACTCAATGTGCATGTAACCATACTCACATCCTCAAACTATCCAGGACTACACAACTCAATGTGCATGTAACCATACTCACATCTTCAAACTATCCAGTACTACACAACTCAATGTGCATGTAACCATACTCACATCTTCAAACTATCCAGGACTACACAACTCAATGTGCATGTAACCATACTCACATCTTCAAACTATCCAGTACTACACAACTCAATGTGCATGTAACCATACTCACATCCTCAAACTATCCAGGACTACACAACTCAATGTGCATGTAACCATACTCACATCTTCAAACTATCCAGGACTACACAACTCAATGTGCATGTAACCATACTCACATCCTCAAACTATCCAGGACCACACAACTCAAGTTGAAATGTCAACTAACTCTATCTATGATTACTGAACTAATAACCCTTACTGTTGATAACACAGTGATAACTGTTGTTAACGTTCGACCGTATTAACAACATGGGACTGACAATCTTCCCGTACAGCCATCTCATATCATCATGATGTGGTCAGTGACACTTTGCATCTTGAAAGTCCAATATCTTGAAAACTTGACTGCTGACTTGCAAAACATTTTTGGGACTGTATCAACGCTGGACTAATGAAAAATGGGATTTTCCCTTTTCTTCTGTAGGATTATTCATAGAACAGCTAGCCTGATCCCAGGTCGTGTTTGGCATGACCATGGGAGTGGGCTTTACAGCCCAAACAGATCTGGGATCAGGGTATAGAACAGCACCATGTGATACAGTGCAACTAAAACTCAGACTTTTGTTGTAAGGAAGGAAGTGGTGGACCAATTAGGGACCTGTCCTCTGGGTTAGTTTCACGTGTCCATAACCAAGCTATATACCCCTCTCTCACCTTTTCTCATCTCTTTTCTTTTGTCTGTTTCATCTCAAACCTCCATTTTGGCTTTTTATTTTTAACCAAGTTTTTATTTCCCCCCCCCCAAAAAATAAACAATTTTAAATTCGCCTTTCACCCTTTCATCTCAAACCTCCATTTGTCCCCTATAGAAATGTGTTGGAAAAAACAACACTGACATCATATCACTAGCATCTACAATTACTTTACCAAATATATATCCTACTTTTTAAAAAGTTTGGTTAAAAACACACACTAGCCTTTGACATTATCTCAACAGTTGTGACTGATTTAACCTCTTGACCTCTGTCAACATAACTGATTTCACTAACTGAATCATCTAATCCAGCCGGATAGTTGGTTATTTCCTGTTCTCTGCTGAGTGCTGACTTTGTTAGTGTTCACATGGGGGTCACATGGGAACTTGACTTCTATCTGACCCTTTTCTTCCTGTATTAGCAAAAAATAAATATTCAGACCTGGGTTCAAATACTTACACTAGGCTGGATTGTGCTTTGCCTTGCGCACAGAAACCAATGGAAGTTACAATTGACTAACCCCTCCCAAATGGAACTGTAGGCAGGCTAAAGCAAACACAAAGTATTTGAACGATGTTAAAACCCAGGTGTGTTGGTTTATTCATGCTTATAGCTTCTGTAGCAGCAGACTGTTATGTAGCCTGTATACTACAGCAGTATTAGTCCTGTCACCTTTCACTCTGAGGCTGAGGTCAACACTGTTCAATCATTGGGTGCCTCCCAAATGCAGCCTGGTCTATAGTAGTGCACTATATAGGGAATAGGGTGCCACCTCTGGTCTAAAGTAGTGCACTATATAGGGAATAGGGTGCCATTTGGGACTCATTGTTTTCTGATTTTAATAGATTAACACTGTTTTAGTCTTTCAGCTAAATATGAGTTGGGTGGTGGAGTGGTCTGGTGGAGTGGTCTGGTGGAGGGGTCTGGTGGAGGGGTCTGGTGGAGGGGTCTGGTTGGTGGTGGAGGGGTCTGGTGGAGGGGTCTGGTGGAGGGGTCTGGTGGAGTGGTCTGGTGGAGGGGTCTGGTGGAGGGGTCTGGTGGAGGGGTCTGGTTGGTGGTGGAGGGGTCTGGTGGAGGGGTCTGGTGGAGGGGTCTGGTGGAGTGGTCTGGTGGAGTGGTCTGTTGGAGGGGTCTGGTGGAGTGGTCTGGTGGAGTGGTCTGTTGGAGGGGTCTGGTGGAGTGGTCTGGTTGGCGGTGGAGTGGTCTGGTGGAGTGGTCTGGTGGAGTGGTCTGGTGGAGTGGTCTGGTGGAGTGGTCTGGTGGAGGGGTCTGGTGGAGTGGTCTGGTGGAGTGGTCTGGTGGAGTGGTCTGGTGGAGTGGTCTGGTGGAGGGGTCTGGTGGAGGGGTCTGGTGGAGGGGTCTGGTGGAGGGGTCTGGTTGGTGGTGGAGTGGTCTGGTGGAGTGGTCTGGTGGAGTGGTCTGGTGGAGTGGTCTGGTGGAGGGGTCTGGTGGAGTGGTCTGGTTGGCGGTGGAGTGGTCTGGTGGAGTGGTCTGGTGGAGTGGTCTGGTGGAGGGGTCTGGTGGAGGGGTCTGGTGGAGGGGTCTGGTGGAGTGGTCTGGTGGAGTGGTCTGGTGGAGTGGTCTGGTTGGTGGTGGAGTGGTCTGGTGGAGGGGTCTGGTTGGTGGTGGAGTGGTCTGGTGGAGTGGTCTGGTTGGCGGTGGAGTGGTCTGGTTGGCGGTGGAGTGGTCTGGTTGGCGGTGGAGTGGTCTGGTTGGCGGTGGAGTGGTCTGGTGGAGGGGTCTGGTTGGCGGTGGAGTGGTCTGGTTGAGTGGTCTGGTGGAGTGGTCTGGTGGAGTGGTCTGGTGGAGTGGTCTGGTTGGCGGTGGAGGGGTCTGGTTGGCGGTGGAGTGGTCTGGTGGAGTGGTCTGGTGGAGTGGTCTGGTTGGCGGTGGAGTGGTCTGGTGGAGTGGTCTGGTGGAGTGGTCTGGTGGAGTGGTCTGGTGGAGTGGTCTGGTTGGCGGTGGAGGGGTCTGGTTGGCGGTGGAGTGGTCTGGTTGGCGGTGGAGTGGTCTGGTTGGCGGTGGAGTGGTCTGGTTGGCGGTGGAGTGGTCTGGTTGGCGGTGGAGTGGTCTGGTTGGCGGTGGAGTGGTCTGGTTGGCTGTGGAGTGGTCTGGTGGAGTGTTCTGGTTGGCGGTGGAGTGTTCTGGTGGAGTGGTCTGGTTGGCGGTGGAGTGCAGTTATCTGGTCTGTTGGAGTTGTGTGTCTAGTCACTGTGGCAGTTTAGACTGGACGTGGGACTTTGTCTGCTCTCCTTCTTCTTCTTTCTCCAGGGAAATGTTCGACCTTGATTTACTTCGTCTTTCTGTCACCCCGTTAACATCTGTCATCCCGTTAACGTCCTTCTGTCACCCCGTTAGCGTCCTTCTGTCATCCCGTTAACGTCCTTCTGTCACCCCGTTAACATCTGTCACCCCGTTAACGTCCTTCTGTCACCCCGTTAGCTTCCTTCTGTCACCCCGTTAGCGTCCTTCTGTCACCCCGTTAACGTCCTTCTGTCACCCCGTTAACGTCCTTCTGTCACCCCGTTAACGTCCTTCTGTCACCCCGTTAACGTCCTTCTGTCACCCCGTTAACGTCCTTCTGTCACCCCGTTAACGTCCTTCTGTCACCCCGTTAGCGTCCTTCTGTCACCCCGTTAGCGTCCTTCTGTCATCCCGTTAACATCTCTGTCACCCCGTTAGCGTCCTTCTGTCACCCCGTTAACGTCCTTCTGTCACCCCGTTAACGTCCTTCTGTCACCCCGTTAACGTCCTTCTGTCACCCCGTTAACGTCCTTCTGTCACCCCGTTAACGTCCTTCTGTCACCCCGTTAGCGTCCTTCTGTCACCCCGTTAACGTCCTTCTGTCACCCCGTTAGCGTCCTTCTGTCACCCCGTTAGCGTCCTTCTGTCACCCCGTTAGCGTCCTTCTGTCACCCCGTTAGCGTCCTTCTGTCACCCCGTTAGCGTCCTTCTGTCACCCCGTTAACGTCCTTCTGTCACCCCGTTAACGTCCTTCTGTCACCCCGTTAACGTCCTTCTGTCACCCCGTTAACGTCCTTCTGTCACCCCGTTAACGTCCTTCTGTCACCCCGTTAACGTCCTTCTGTCACCCCGTTAACGTCCTTCTGTCACCCCGTTAACGTCCTTCTGTCACCCCGTTAACGTCCTTCTGTCATCCCGTTAACGTCCTTCTGTCACCCCGTTAACGTCCTTCTGTCACCCCGTTAACGTCCTTCTGTCACCCCGTTAACGTCCTTCTGTCACCCCGTTAACGTCCTTCTGTCACCCCGTTAACATCTCTGTCATCCCGTTAACGTCCTTCTGTCACCCCGTTAACGTCTCACTCTTTTCTTCTTCTTCATATCTCTGATTCTTTTTGGTGAACTGCAATCAAAGAATAATGTGATTTATTCTCCTGTCATTTCAAGTTGACACATTAGGCTAATGTAAAGACATCCTAACGGCCATGTTGCATGTGTTTCAGGTGTAGAGCCATGTGACGTGGCCAGGACACCAGAAGGAGCGCTGTGTTCAGAGGACCGTTGGAAAAGCTCTGCCAGTGGGCTATGTTCACTGGCCACTAACACTGGACCATGTTCACAACCCACCAACCGCTGTGACATTGGAACACAGACCACCACCTCAGCAGCCGCCGGCTCACCACAACACCTGGAGGAATGTATCAGTCTGTCTCCGTCTCAGACCCCGAGCTGCAGAGCCACAGCCAGCCTCTCCTCTCAGAGACCGAGAGAGGACCCGAAGAGAGGATCATCATCCTCCTCACACTTTAAGAAGCACAAGAGGAAAGAGGGGAAAGGCAAGAAGAAGAGCCTCACCAAACCTCCGTTTGTAGGGACGAGGAATCGTACCGTGTTGGAGGGTGGTGGGAACACAGAGCAGGCTGGACACCAGAGCATTCTGAAGAACACTGTTAATCAAGAAGAGGAGGAGGGATGGGACGGGCGGCCGGTGGGGAGCAGTGACGACGCAGGGAGTGACTCTGAAAGTAGGGATGGGAAGAAAAGGGGAAAGGGGGATGGAGAGCGGAAGGGAGGCAATAAGCTGGAGGAAGAGGAGGAGCCACCAGCCACACCCCTGCTGGAGGAGGAGGAGTCTAACTCCTGGACTTGCCCTTTGACCTTAGACGAGCTGTCTTCGTCTCCTAGCAACACGGATCGAGCCTCCACACTATTGTCCGTGCCGTCCTACGAGAGCACGTCCACTCCGTCCTACAAGACCCCATCCTCAGGTTCAGGGTCAGCCTGGTCCCAGGGCCTCAGGACTAAGAGCCAGTCAGGAATGATCCTCAAGCTGAGGAAGGTGTTGTTTCCTGAGGGACGTAAAGGACAACAGACGCGATACCAGGCTGTCTCTGTCTCAGACCCTGAACTGCGCCGACACAGTCAGCCTCCTCTCTCAGACAGCCAGCCTCTCCTCTCTGAGACAGAGGATGGGGAGGACAGGAGAAAGAGGGACAGGAAGGGGGACAGAGGAGAGGCCAGGGAAAGAACCAGGGATGGATGTCTTTCCAGGAGGATGTCCTCCAAGTTCCCCCAGCGAGGGCTGCATTTCGGGGGCTTCTCTTCTACCCTGCGCCACCTCACCACCTTCTCCACCTTCAGCCGACTGCCCTCCTCTCTGTCCTCCTCCCTGCGCCGCTCCGTCATGAAGATCAAGTACTGCCCCTTCTTGTCTGCCTGCCACAGCTCTGACCACCGCCGGCGCCGCTGGGTCCTTCGCTCCGCAGTGCAGCGCGCCCGCTCCGTCATGAAGATCTACTACCCAGACCTGGTGGGGAGACGGATACAACACCTCTACGAGGAGGGGGACGGGACGGAGGTGTGGTACAGGGGTCTGGTGGTGCAGGTACATGAGCCACACCCTAACCCCCTGAAGACCGTGTTCCAGGTGAAATATGACTCTGAACCAGAGTGGCAGTATTACCTGGAGCTGCTCATAGACTATAAGAAGGGTTGGCTCAAAATAGAGGACTGAGACAGGGCCGAGACAGGACTGACGGCTAACTGGGCGTGTTGTCTTGTTTGGTTTTTGAAGAATGGCTGGCTTGAAGAAGAGGAGTGAATCCTGGGAAACATTATTTCTCCTGTGTTTTGGTTTTCACTGGTTTGTGTGTTTTGACTGTGTTTTGGTTTTCACTTGTTTGTGTGTTTTGACTGTGTTTTTCAACGGTTTGATATGTGTATCGGTGCTTTTCTCTGGGCCACTTTGTTTCGCATCGCCTGGTTCCCCGGGTGGGTGGAGATTTCACTTTAGGACCAATGGAATGGTCTACAATATGCAACTCCCAACCCTGTGCACCGGACCATGCAAAACAAACTCGTCCAATGATCCTCAAGTTGGTCTTTGCTAGTTTGTTGTTAAACTGTCAGCTGCTGGCTGCCTCCCAAAGGAATGCTGTTGGACAAGATGGAGATTATTTTTTACTTAAGACAGACCGATTGGTTAAACTGTGCTCCTTGCAACATGGAAACATAAATCTACCACCCATTATGTTCAATTGTTTGTATTGATTCATCCTACCAGTTAACTGTATTGATTCATCCTACCAGTTAACTGTAATGATTCATCCTACCAGTTAACTGTAATGATTCATCCTACCAGTTAACTGTATTGATTCATCCTACCAGTTAACTGTATTGATTCATCCTACCAGTTAACTGTAACGATTCATCCTACCAGTTAACTGTAAGGATTCATCCTACCAGTTAACTGTAAGGATTCATCCTACCAGTTAACTGTAAGGATTCATCCTACCAGTTAACTGTAAGGATTCATCCTACCAGTTAACTGTAAGGATTCATCCTACCAGTTAACTGTAAGGATTCATCCTACCAGTTAACTGTAAGGATTCATCCTACCAGTTAACTGTAAGGATTCATCCTACCAGTTAACTGTAAGGATTCATCCTACCAGTTAACTGTAAGGATTCATCCTACCAGTTAACTGTATGGATTCATCCTACCAGTTAACTGTATGGATTCATCCTACCAGTTAACTGTATGGATTCATCCTACCAGTTAACTGTATGGATTCATCCTACCAGTTAACTGTATGGATTCATCCTACCAGTTAACTGTATGGATTCATCCTACCAGTTAACTGTATGGATTCATCCTACCAGTTAACTGTATGGATTCATCCTACCAGTTAACTGTATGGATTCATCCTACCAGTTAACTGTATGGATTCATCCTACCAGTTAACTGTATGGATTCATCCTACCAGTTAACTGTATGGATTCATCCTACCAGTTAACTGTATGGATTCATCCTACCAGTTAACTGTATGGATTCATCCTACCAGTTAACTGTATGGATTCATCCTACCAGTTAACTGTATGGATTCATCCTACCAGTTAACTGTATGGATTCATCCTACCAGTTAACTGTATGGATTCATCCTACCAGTTAACTGTATGGATTCATCCGACCAGTTAACTGTATCGATTCATCCGACCAGTTAACTGTATCGATTCATCCGACCAGTTAACTGTAACGATTCATCCGACCAGTTAACTGTAACGATTCATCCGACCAGTTAACTGTAACGATTCATCCGACCAGTTAACTGTAACGATTCATCCGACCAGTTAACTGTAACGATTCATCCGACCAGTTAACTGTAATTGTCTCCGGTTCACAAAATAATCTTGTTAGACAAGATTTAGGCAGTTTTAATGAATCTTTCCTCCGGAAAAATGTCTAACAGTCTTAATTTATGTTAAACTAGTAAACCCGTCACAGATTGCATCTCAAATGGCACCCTATTCCCTATTAAAAACAGAAAACTACATTAAGTTTGAAAAGGCGTTGGTCTCCCCCCCCCCCATGCCTATTCCCCCCCCACCATGCCTATTCCCCCCCCCCACCATGCCTATTCCCCCCCCCACCATGCCTATTCCCCCCCCACCATGCCTATTCCCCCCCCACCATGCCTATTCCCCCCCACCATGCCTATTCCCCCCCCACCATGCCTATTCCCCCCCCACCATGCCTATTCCCCCCCCACCATGCCTATTCCCCCCCCACCATGCCTATTCCCCCCCACCATGCCTATTCCCCCCCCACCATGCCTATTACCCCCCCCCCATGCCTATTCCCCCCCCCCATGCCTATCCCCCCCCACCATGCCTATTCCCCCCCACCATGCCTATTACCCCCCCCCATGCCTATTCCCCCCCCACCATGCCTATTCCCCCCCACCATGCCTATTCCCCCCCCACCATGCCTATTACCCCCCCCATGCCTATTCCCCCCCCCCATGCCTATCCCCCCCCACCATGCCTATTCCCCCCCCACCATGCCTATTACCCCCCCCCCATGCCTATTCCCCCCCCACCATGCCTATTCCCCCCCCACCATGCCTATTCCCCCCCCCATGCCTATTCCCCCCCCCATGCCTATCCCCCCCCACCATGCCTATTCCCCCCCACCATGCCTATTACCCCCCCCATGCCTATTCCCCCCCCCATGCCTATTCCCCCCTCTACCATGAGTGTGTTTCCAGCACACAGCTTTGACCTACTACAGGAGCCATGTTGGTATTGTACTTCAGACTATATGTAGGCAGGTTGCTTAGGCTTCCAACCTCCTCCAACAGCCTGATTCATACAGTTAGAGGGGCTTCCACAATGATGTGACCACATACAAAGTAACGTATTGGATTCTTCACACACCACAGTAAGACATCATCCCATTACGATACCTTTTCAAGGTTTTTATTTAATGAAATCAAGCTTTGCTTTTATACTTACGAGACCATCAAACTTGATTGGAGATGTCTTGTAGTAATGTGGTGGCTGCCTGTATTTTAGCAAAACATGCATCATAAGATCCTTTTGTTGGTCAGCAGGTATCAACATAACAGCCGGTGGTGTTGGAACACAGCAGCTCAGAGCCCGTCTGCATTCATGATTTCTATAACTGGTACCGTTTGTAATGTTGAATTGAGCTCAGAGCCCGTCTGCGTTCATGATTTCTATAACTGGTACCGTTTGTAATGTTGAATTAAGCTCAGAGCCCGTCTGCGTTCATGATTTCTACCCCCGTACCTAACCCTTTGAGCTCAGAGCCCGTCTGCGTTCATGATTTCTACCCCCGTATCTAACCCTTTGAGCTCAGAGCCCGTCTGCGTTCATGATTTCTACCCCCGTACCTAACCCTTTGAGCTCAGAGCCCGTCTGCGTTCATGATCTCTACCCCCGTACCTAACCCTTTGAGCTCAGAGCCCGTCTGCGTTCATGATTTCTACCCCCGTACCTAACCCTTTGAGCTCAGAGCCCGTCTGCATTCATGATTTCTACCCCCGTACCTAACCCTTTGAGCTCAGAGCCCGTCTGCGTTCATGATCTCTACCCCCGTACCTAACCCTTTGAGCTCAGAGCCCGTCTGCGTTCATGATCTCTACCCCCGTACCTAACCCTTTGAGCTCAGAGCCCGTCTGCGTTCATGATCTCTACCCCCGTACCTAACCCTTTGAGCTCAGAGCCCGTCTGCGTTCATGATCTCTACCCCCGTACCTAACCCTTTGAGCTCAGAGCCCGTCTGCGTTCATGATTTCTACCCCCGTACCTAACCCTTTGAGCTCAGAGCACGTCTGCGTTCATGATTTCTACCCCCGTACCTAACCCTTTGAGCTCAGAGCCCGTCTGCGTTCATGATTTCTACCCCCGTACCTAACCCTTTGAGCTCAGAGCACGTCTGCGTTCATGATTTCTACCCCCGTACCTAACCCTTTGAGCTCAGAGCACGTCTGCGTTCATGATTTCTACCCCCGTACCTAACCCTTTGAGCTCAGAGCACGTCTGCGTTCATGATTTCTACCCCCGTACCTAACCCTTTGAGCTCAGAGCACGTCTGCGTTCATGATTTCTACCCCCGTACCTAACCCTTTGAGCTCAGAGCACGTCTGCGTTCATGATTTCTACCCCCGTACCTAACCCTTTGAGCTCAGAGCACGTCTGCGTTCATGATTTCTACCCCCGTACCTAACCCTTTGAGCTCAGAGCACGTCTGCGTTCATGATTTCTACCCCCGTACCCTTTGAGCTCAGAGCCACTTGTGTTTCAAACATGGTCCTGCTGCTGTGCTGATCAATGGACAGTTCGTTACTTCCTGTCAAAATAATGTCTAGCTTAAAGTTAAGTTTGTACATGTACTGACATTTTCTTTTTTTGCAATAAACATGGTGACGTACCAATAATACACATTTACAAATGATTTATTTACATAATTTGAATAGCAGGACACTGTAAAATCCATTATTCCTCTAAACAGTATGAATCAAGCTGTTTGAGAAGGTTTGAATCCTTAGCAACCTGCCTACACACAGTTAAAAGTACAATACCAACATAATACAGAATGCACTGTATAGTTTAAAACCCCTTGACTTTTTCCACATGTAGGTACGTTACAGCCTTATTCTAAAATGAAATCTATAAAACATGTTCCTCATCAATCTACACACAATAACCCCGTAAACCAGTCAGGATTGAGGGAAAGATGAATGGAGCAAAGTACAGAGAGCTCCTTGATGAAAACCTGCTCCAAAGCGCTCAGGACCTCAGACTGGTGTGAAGGTCCACCTTCTAACAGGACAACAACGCTAAGCAGACAGCCAAGACAATGCAGGAGTGGCTTCGGGACAAGTCTCTGAATGTCCTTGAGTGGCCCAGACAGATTCCGGTCTCTCTGGAGAGACATGAAAATAGCTGTGCAGTGACGCTCCACATCCAACCTGATAAAGCTTGGGAGGATCTGCAGAGAAGAATGGGAGAAACTCCCCAAATACAGATGTGCCAAGCTTGTAGCGTCAAACCCAAGAAGACTTGAGACTGTAATTGCTGCCAAAGGTGCTTCAACAAAATACTGAGTAAAGGGTCTGAATACTTATGTAAAATGTGATATTTAATTGTAATTTTTTTGCAAACATTTCTCAACCTGTTTTTGCTTTGTCAATATGGGGTATTGTGTGTAGATTGAGGAATAAAAACAATTTAATCCGTTTTAGAATAAGGTTGTAACAAAATGTGGAAAAAGTCAAGGGGTCTGAATACTTTCCGAATGCACTTTATATACAAAAGTATGTGGACACTCCTTCAAATTAGTGGATCGGACTATTTCAGCCACACCCGTTGCTGACAAGTGTATAAAATCGAGCACACCACCATGCAATCTCCATAGACAAACATTGGCAGTATAATGGCCTTACTGAAGAGTTCAGTGACTCCGTGACAATGCCCCTGGGCACAAAACGAGGTTCATACAGAATTGGTTTGTCGAGATCGGTGTGGAAGAACTTGACTGGCCTGCACAGAGCCCTGACCTCAACCCCATCAAACACCTTTGGGATGAATTGGAACGCTGACTATGAGCCAGGCCTAATCGCACAACATTAGTACCCGACCTCACTATTGCTCTTGTGGCTGAATGGAAGCAAGTCACCGCAGCAATAATCCAACATCTAGTGGAAACCCTTCCCGGGGGAGTGGTGGCTTTTATAGCAGCAAAGAGGAGACCAACTCCATATTAATGCCCATGATTTTGAAATAAGATGATGTGTAGCTACTGTAATTGGTCAAAGCTGTGAGTTGGAAACCCTTGGTAGAGCATGGGTGGAGTAGGCATGGTGGTGCTCATGTGAATTTCCTTTTTCGGCTTCAGACCAATGCCTATTCTGACTTCAAATTAAGTTTTTGGTTTTTAACTTCCATGTTTTTTTACACCGGAAGGTGATTATGCAGCTGTTATGCTGTATTAAATAAAAGTACAGAATAATGACACATGGCAATAGAAGTATTTATTTAATAATAACAGCTGATTTTCCAGAGGGAAGAAACAGAAACCCTTTTAAAGCCAATATGGATTGTATGAAACTGGAAAACCTTTTCCTGATCTCTTTTAATGCGTTTGAGCCAATCAGTTGTGTTGTGACAAGGTAGGGGTGGTATACAGAAGATGGTCTTTTACCAAATAGGGCCAAGTCCGAATTATGGCAAGAACAGCTCAAATAAGCAAAGAGAAACAACAGTCCATCATTACTTTAAGACATGAAGGTCAGTCAATCTGGAAAATGTCAAGAACTTTGAAAGTTTCTTCAAGTGCAGTCGCAAAAACCATCAAGAGCTATGATGAAACTGGCTCTCATGAGGACCGCCACAGGAAAGGAAGACCCAGAGTTACCTCTGCTGCAGAGGATACGTTCATTAGAGTTACCAGCCTCAGAAATTGCAGCCCAAATAAATGCTTCACAGAGTTCAAGTAACAGACACATCTCAACATCAACTGTTCAGAGGAGACTGTGTGAATCAGGCCTTCATGGTCAAATTGTTGCAAAGAAACCACTACTAAAGGACACCAATAAGAAGAAGAGACTTGGTTGGGCCAAGAAACACGAACAATGGACATTAGACCTGTGGAAATCTGTCCTTTGGTCTGATGAGTCCAAATTGGAGATTTTTGGTTCCAACCGCCGTGTCTTTGTGAGAAGCAGAGTAGGTGAATGGATGATCTCCACATGTGTGGTTCCAACCGTGAAGCATGGAGGAGGAGGTGTGATGGTGTGGGGGTGCTTTGCTGGTGACACTGTCATTTATTTAGAATTCAAGGCACACTTAACCAGCATGGCTACAACAGCATTCTGCAGCGATACGCCATCCCATCTGGTTTAGGCTTAGTGGAACTAGCATTTGTTCTTCAACAGGCAGGAATGCAAACTGGATAGGGCCCAAAAAGGTAACACTTTTTTGTTGTTGCACTGAAACATGCAATAAATCCCTGCTAGGGGGATATGCAGGTTTTAACTAATTAAACAACACAGAATATGATCTGCATGATCCGTCTGTGTGTAAAATAAAAAGTAGTTAATGTGAACCTAACCTTACCTAAAAATGTAAAGAAAGCAATCCAATGTTTTTTGTTGCCTTTCCTGCAAATGAGAAAAAACAATACACTAATATTGCAGTTACCATGACAGCTTTTATAACAACGCTTGTTACCATGACAGCCTTTATAATAGAAGGCTTGTGAACACACATACATATTGCATTTGGGGGAAAAAACATCTTAAAGTAGAAATAGAATGAAACAAACAGCCATTATATTGTTGCTCTATTATAGTGGCCACTATAGACATCGATCAAGTGCACAAGGCTACATGTGTGCAAAAATAACGTCCCCCCCCTCACTCTCACACACACAGGTGTTACTGTCAAGTTCAACACCACAAAAACAATATCTTTGGGCTGCACACATTATTACATAGTACACGTTCTGCCTGTGGACATTTGTTCTACAATGTGCCAGCAGCAGAGAGGAAGAGGGATGTGGTGTTCCTTTCACCTCTATAGCGGCATCCATCTTAAGCCAGGCCCAGTTTAAGCCAGGCCCAGTTTAAGCCAGGCCCAGTTTAAGCCAGGCCCAGTTTAATTAAGCCAGGCCCAGTTTAATTAAGCCAGGCCCAGTTTAAGCCAGGCCCAGTTTAAACCAGGCCCAGTTTAAACCAGGCCCAGTTTAAGCCAGGCCCAGTTTAAGCCAGGCCCAGTTTAAGCCAGGCCCAGTTTAAGCCAGCTCCAGCTACACTTGATCCCTGAATCCACTTGTTTAACAAGTAACACCTCATTTTCACCTAATTCTCTCATTCTGAAAATGAACCATATACTGTAGAGGGAAACAGATAGTGGTTAGTTTGTTAGCTAGTTAACATTTCACACAGGTCCAGTAAGCAACTAACGCGTTATAACTTGAACGGCAAGGAGTCATATACTAGTTAATACTATAGCGAATTGGTTGGGTTACTAATGTTAGCTCATCTGATGTTGTAATGTTAGTTAGCTAATGTTAGCTGTCTGACTTTATTAGCCAGCTATTTTTCACACCATAAACTCAATTATTTGATCAGACGAGTAGGCTAATGTTGCTCAACATTTCTCTGGCTAGCTAACGGAGAATCCGATCCAGCTAGCAAGATACTTAACAATGCTAATACTTGTTCCACCACACTTTCTCCCTCACCTCAAACTTTCCAAATGCCAGTTGTTTTTCGGTTACAGCTCATGAAGTATGCTTCATCACCTTCTCACCCCTGTCTCGTGGTCAGGCTTCTCACCTAACGTTACCTCTTCGTTATCGTTCAGGGGACGCGCTGCTGTAACTGCCTTTCCAGTCTTTCCAGAGCGCGCAATGCTGCTGTAGCTAGCAAATTGGTTGTCTCTTCTCTCTTCAGTCACTTGCTGCGCTGCACTCTGCTCACAGCCAGTAGTGATCCAACCCCCCCACCTCCCCTCCCAAACTTTTCTCATCTGATCTACACGAATCACGTAGGTCACCTATTTTGAATTCAAAACGGCAAATTTCGCCGAAAGGTGACTAGTTTGCATCCCTGAACAGGACAGTGACCCAATACACCTCCAGGCTGTGTAAGGGCTATTTGACCAAGAAGGAGAGTGATGAAGTGCTGTATCAGATGACCTGGCCACAATCACCTGACCTCAACCCAATTGAGATGGTTTGGTTTGAGTTGGACTCCTTCAAGACTGCTGGAAAAGCATTCCAGGTGAAGCTGGTTGAGAGAATGCCAAGAGTGTGCAAAGCTGTCATCAAGGCAAATGGTGGCTACATAGAATAATCTCAAATATATTTTGATTTGTTTAACACTTTTTTGGTTACTACATGATTCCATATGTGTTATTTCATAGTTTGGGTCTTCACTATTATTCTACAATGTAGAAAATAGTAAAAATAAAGAAAAACCCTAGAATGAGTAGGTGCGTCCAAACTTTTGACTGGTTCTGTAAGTACTCAGACCCTTTACTCAATACTTTGTTGAAGCACCTTTGACAGTGATTACAGCCTTGAGTCTTCTTGGGTATGACGCTACAAGCTTGGCACACCTGTATCTGGGGAGTTTCTCCCATTCTTCTCAGCAGATCCTCTCAAGCTCTGTCAGGTTGGATGGGGAGCGTCGCTGCACAGCTATTTAAAGAAAAACCCTGGAATGAGTACGCGTGTCCAAACTTTCGACTGGTACTGAACATGGTTAGAAGATGTATTCAGGTTGAATGTATAGTAGGACTTGTTCCAACTCATCTTTTCCACATTATATACTATGTAAATAAGAAATAAAGAAATAATATGTAGAAAACTATTAAAGGGCCAATGTAGTCAAAAATGTGATAATTCTGTGTTTTTATATGTTTTCACACTGAGGATGGAATAATACTGCGAAAATGATAACGCCCCATTGAACAGTAAGGTACTTAATTATTACCCAGAAAACCGCTGCATTGGACCTTTATAATGTGTTTTTTTGGGGGGGGGGCTTCAACCAAATGAATGTAGCTGCTTTACGGTCACTGAATGTAAAGTTGAAATGTTGACCAGTAGCCAGCATACAGACATGGTGATGACAACAGCATGAGATCCTGTCTGTGTCCTGAATGGCACCCTATTCCCTATCTAGTGCCCTAGCTCTGGTCTAAAGTAGTGCAGCACCCTATTCCCTATCTAGTGCCCTAGCTCTGGTCTAAAGTAGTGCAGCACCCTATTCCCTATCTAGTGCCCTAGCTCTGGTCTAAAGTAGTGCAGCACCCTATTCCCTATCTAGTGCCCTAGCTCTGGTCTAAAGTAGTGCAGCACCCTATTCCCTATCTAGTGCCCTAGCTCTGGTCTAAAGTAGTGCAGCACCACATTCCCTATCTAGTGCCCTAGCTCTGGTCTAAAGTAGTGCAGCACCCTATTCCCTATCTAGTGCCCAAGCTCTGGTCTAAAGTAGTGCAGCACCCTATTCCCTATATGGTGCCCTAGCTCTGGTCTAAAGTAGTGCAGCACCCTATTCCCTATCTAGTGCCCTAGCTCTGGTCTAAAGTAGTGCAGCACCCTATTCCCTATCTAGTGCCCTAGCTCTGGTCTAAAGTAGTGCAGCACCCTATTCCCTATCTAGTGCCCTAGCTCTGGTCTAAAGTAGTGCAGCACCCTATTCCCTATCTAGTGCCCTAGCTCTGGTCTAAAGTAGTGCAGCACCCCATTCCCTATCTAGTGCCCTAGCTCTGGTCTAAAGTAGTGCAGCACCCTATTCCCTATCTAGTGCCCTAGCTCTGGTCTAAAGTAGTGCAGCACCCTATTCCCTATATGGTGCCCTAGCTCTGGTCTAAAGTAGTGCAGCACCCTATTCCCTATCTAGTGCCCTAGCTCTGGTCTAAAGTAGTGCAGCACCCTATTCCCTATCTAGTGCCCTAGCTCTGGTCTAAAGTAGTGCAGCACCCTATTCCCTATCTAGTGCCCTAGCTCTGGTCTAAAGTAGTGCACTACATAAGGGATAGGGTTCCATTTGGGAAGAAGAGCCTGTAGGCTAGAGCACGTTAGCCTTATGGTCAGTCTCATAGACGGCTTGATGGCCACAGACACAGTGCTGCAAGACAGACACAGTGCTACAAGACAGACACAGTGCTACAAGACAGACACAGTGCTACAAGACAGACACGGTGCTACAAGACAGACACGGTGCTACAAGACAGACACAGTGCTACAAGACAGACACAGTGCTACAAGACAGACACAGTGCTACAAGACAGACACAGTGCTACAAGACAGACACAGTGCTACAAGACAGACACAGAGCTACAAGACAGACACGGTGCTACAAGACAGACACAGTGCTACAAGACAGACACAGAGCTACAAGACAGACACAGTGCTACAAGACAGACACAGTGCTACAAGACAGACACAGTGCTACAAGACAGACACAGAGCTGCAAGACAGACACAGAGCTGCAAGACAGACACAGAGCTGCAAGACAGACACAGAGCTGCAAGACAGACACAGAGCTACAAGACAGACACAGAGCTGCAAGACAGACACAGAGCTACAAGACAGACACAGTGCTACAAGACAGACACAGAGCTACAAGACAGACACAGAGCTACAAGACAGACACAGAGCTACAAGACAGACACAGAGCTACAAGACAGACACAGAGCTACAAGACAGACACAGTGCTGCAAGACAGACACAGAGCTACAAGACAGACACAGAGCTACAAGACAGACACAGAGCTACAAGACAGACACAGAGCTACAAGACAGACAGCCTTAACAAAATGGCACTTCTTAGTGGAGAGAAATCCATTCAAATCCAAACATCACCAGTTTGCCACATGGGAACAAAACAAGCCAAACACCTTACATTCAATTCAAGTCACAACTACACTGAACAAAAATATCCATTATTGCATGTTGAGTTTTATAAGATTTTACTGAGTTACAGTTCATATAAGGATATCAGTCAATTTAAATAAATTCATTAGGCCCCAATCTATTGTAACGATTGTCGTCGGGAGAAGGAGAGGAGGACCAAGGTGCAGCGTGGTAAGTGTTCATTATTTTAATAAAACAGAAACGAACAGTCCTGTAAGGTGACGAAAAACACTAAACAGAAAATAATCACCCACAACTCAAAGTGGGAAAACAGGCTACCTAAATATGGTTCTCAATCAGAGACAACGATAGACAGCTGCCTCTGATTGAGAACCACACACGGCCAAACACAAAGAAATAGACAACATAGACATACAAACATAGAATGCCCACCCACATCACACCCTGACCAAACAAAAAATAGAAACATACAAAGCAATCTATGGTCAGGGCGTGACACTATAGATTTCACATGACTGAGAATACAGATATGCATCTGTTGGTCACAAATACCTTGAAAAAAAAAAGTAGGGGGCGTGGATCAGAAAACCAGTCAGTATCTGGTGTGACCAGCATTTGCCTCATGCAGCGTGACACATCTCCTTCACATAGAGTTGATCAGGCTGTTGATTGTGGCCTGTGGAATGTTGTCCCACTACTCTTTAACGGCTGTGCTAAGTTGATGGATATTGGCGGGAACTGGAACACGCTATCTTACATGTCGATCCAGAGCATTCCAAACATGTCTGGTGAGTATGCAGGCCATGGCAGAATTGGCACATTTTCAGCTTCCAGGAACTGTGTACAGATCTCTGCGATATGGCTCCATGCATTATCATGCTGAAACATGAGTTGATGCTGGTGGATAAATGGCACGACAATGGGCCTCAGGATCTCGTCACGGTACCTCTGTGCATTCAAATTGCCATCGATAAAACACAATTGTGTTTGTTGCCCTTAGCTTATTCCTGCCCATACCATAACCCCACTGCCACCATGGGGCACTCTGTTCACAACGTTGACATCAGCAAACCGCTCGCCCACACAACGCCATACACGTGGTCTGCGGTTGTGAGGCCGGATGGACGTACTGCCAAATTCTCTAAGATGATGTTGGAGGCAACTTATGGTAATGAAATTAATATTAAATGATCTGGTAACAGCTCTGGTGGACATTCCTACAGTCAGAATGCCAATTGCTGCTCCCTCAAAGCTTGAGACATCTGTGGCACTGTGTTGTGTGACAAAACTGCACATTTTAGAGTGACCATTTATTGTCCCCCAGCACAAGGTGCACCTGTGTAATGATCATGCTGTTTAATCAGCTTCTTGCTATGCCACACCTGTCAGGTGGATGGATTATCTTGTCAAGGAGAAATGATTACTAACAGGGATGTCAACTAATTAGTGCACAACACTTGAGAGAAGGAAGCTTTTTGTGCGCATGGATCTTTTATTCTAACTCATGAGACCAATCAGGGGCAGGTTTCACATCTTCATATGCTACACTAGTATTCATTCATTTCTTAATTATTTCAACAAATAAGAAGCATTTTGGGTTGAGGTCCTATCAACTCCAACTGTCTGGGGGAAAAAATCATCAATTTGAAAGATGTCCGCCAAAACATCACTTTGGTGTCTTCTGACTGTTGACTGAAGATGTTCTGGCTCTATGTGCAGCAGCTGATCTATATGTTATGGCTCTATGTGCAGCAGCTGATCTAGATGTTATGGCTCTATGTGCAGCAGCTGATCTAGATGTTCTGGCTTTTTGTGCAGCAGCTGATCTAGATGTTCTGGCTCTATGTGCAGCAGCTGATCTAGATGTTCTGGCCGTATGTGCAGCAGCTGATCTAGATGTTCTGGCTCTACGTGCAGCAGCTGATCTAGATGTTCTGGCTCTATGTGCAGCAGCTGATCTAGATGTTCTGGCTGTATGTGCAGCAGCTGATCTAGATGTTCTGGCTTTATGTGCAGCAGCTGATCTAGATGTTATGGCTCTATGTGCAGCAGCTGATCTAGATGTTATGGCTCTATGTGCAGCAGCTGATCTAGATGTTATGGCTCTATGTGCAGCAGCTGATCTAGATGTTCTGGCTTTTTGTGCAGCAGCTGATCTAGATGTTCTGGCTCTATGTGCAGCAGCTGATCTAGATGTTCTGGCTCTATGTGCAGCAGCTGATCTAGATGTTCTGGCCGTATGTGCAGCAGCTGATCTAGATGTTCTGGCTCTATGTGTAGCAGCTGATCTAGATGTTCTGGCTCTATGTGCAGCAGCTGATCTAGATGTTCTGGCTCTATGTGCAGCAGCTGATCTAGATGTTATGGCTCTATGTGCAGCAGCTGATCTAGATGTTATGGCTCTATGTGCAGCAGCTGATCTAGATGTTCTGGCTCTATGTGCAGCAGCTGATCTAGATGTTCTGGCTCTATGTGCAGCAGCTGATCTAGATGTTATGGCTCTATGTGCAGCAGCTGATCTAGATGTTCTGGCTCTATGTCTAGCAGCTGATCTAGGTGTTCTGGTTCTGTGCAGCAGCTGATCTAGATGTTCTGGCTCTATGTGCAGCAGCTGATCTAGATGTTATGGCTCTATGTGCAGCAGCTGATCTAGATGTTCTGGCTCTATGTCTAGCAGCTGATCTAGGTGTTCTGGTTCTGTGCAGCAGCTGATCTAGATGTTCTGGCTCTATGTCTAGCAGCTGATCTAGATGTTCCTGCTCTATGTGCAGCAGCTGATCTAGATGTTATGGCTCTATGTGCAGCAGCTGATCTAGATGTTATGGCTTTTTGTGCAGCAGCTGATCTAGATGTTCTGGCTCTATGTGCAGCAGCTGATCTAGATGTTCTGGCTCTATGTGCAGCAGCTGATCTAGATGTTCTGGCTCTATGTGCAGCAGCTGATCTAGATGTTCTGGCTCTATGTGTAGCAGCTGATCTAGATGTTATGGCTCTATGTGCAGCAGCTGATCTATATGTTCTGGCTCTATGTGCAGCAGCTGATCTAGATGTTCTGGCTCTATGTGCAGCAGCTGATCTAGATGTTCTGGCTCTATGTGCAGCAGCTGATCTATATGTTCTGGCTCTATGTGCAGCAGCTGATCTATATGTTCTGGCTCTATGTGCAGCAGCTGATCTAGATGTTCTGGCTCTATGTGCAGCAGCTGATCTAGGTGTTCTGGCTCTATGTCTAGCAGCTGATCTAGGTGTTCTGGTTCTGTGCAGCAGCTGATCTAGATGTTCTGGCTCTATGTCTAGCAGCTGATCTAGATGTTCTGGCTTTATGTGCAGCAGCTGATCTAGAACATGTCACTCCTCCATCCCCCCATAACTCACTAGAGAGGCAGGGAACAGCATATCACTCCTCCATCCCCCCATAACTCACTAGAGAGAGGCAGGGAACAGCATATCACTCCTCCATCCCCCCATAACTCACTAGAGAGAGGCAGGGAACAACATATCACTCCTCCATCCCCCCATAACTCACTAGAGAGAGGCAGGGAACAACATATCACTCCTCCATCCCCCCATAACTCACTAGAGAGAGGCAGGGAACAACATATCACTCCTCCATCCCCCCATAACTCACTAGAGAGGCAGGGAACAACATATCACTCCTCCATCCCCCCATAACTCACTAGAGAGGCAGGGAACAACATATCACTCGCCACTAGGGGGCTATACATATTTTTTTCTGAATATTGTTGAAGAATAAATATTTATAATTTAAAAAAAATCTTTGTTCTGTAATGCTTATGCCTTATGCCTTATGCCTTATGCCTTATGCCCTATGCCCTATGCCCTATGCCCTATGCCCTATGCCTTATGCCTTATGCCTTATGTCTTATGTCTTATGCCTTATGCCTTATGTCTTATGCCTTATGTCTTATGCCTTATGCCTTATGCCTTATATCTTATGCCTTATGCCTTATATCTTATGCCTTATGCCTTATGCCTTATGCCTTATGCCTTATATCTTATGCCTTATATCTTATGCCTTATGCCTTATGCCTTATGCCTTATGCCTTATGCCTTATACCTTATGCCTTATGCCTTATATCTTATGCCTTATGCCTTATGCCTTATATCTTATGCCTTATGCCTTATATCTTATATACTAAATAAAAAATACATAACTAGCTGGTTTTGTTCATTTTTAGCCTACTTTATTTTTTTATATTTTTATATTTTGCCAATCACAATTCAGTCACTCTGCCAGGACAGTTAAAAGAACATTGTTTTGAACAATGCTTTATCAAATATAACATAAAAGTCTGACTCAAAAGAAAACATCCAGATATAACAGGAAGGAAATATCTGATGGGAGATGGTACAATACAAGACAAAAAATGATTTACAGTGCATTCAGAAAGTATCAGACTTCTTGACTTTTTCCACATTTTGTTACGTCACAGCCTTATTCTAAAATTGATAAAATAATATTTTCTCTCACCAATCTACATACAATACCCCATAATGACAAAGCGAAAACAGGTTTTTAGAAAGGTTTGCAAATTTATAAAAAATTAAAAAGCCAAAATACCCTATTTACAGAAGTATTCAGACCCTTTGCTATGAGACTAGATATTGAGCTCAGGTGCATCCTATTTCCATTGATCATCCTTGAGCTGTTTCTACAACTTGATTGTAGTCCACTTGTGGTAAATTCAATTGATCAGACATGATTTGGAAAGGCACACACCTTTCTATATAAGGTTCCACAGTTGACAGTGCATGTCAGAGCAAAAACCAAGCCATGAGGTCGAAGGAATTGTCTGAAGACCCCCGAGACAGGATTGTGTGGAGGTGAGGTACAGATCTGGGGAAGGGTATAAAAAAATGTCTGCTGCATTGAAGGTCCCCATGAACACAGTGGCCTCCCTCAGTCTTAAATGGAAGAAGTTTGGAACCACCAAGACTCAATCTGGGGAGAAGGGCCTTGGTCAGGGAGGGGACCAATAATCCAATGGTCACTCTGACAGAGCTCCAGAGTTCCTCTGTGGAGATGGGAGAACTTTCCAGAAGGACAACCATCTCTGCAGCACTCCACCAATCAGGTATTTATGGTAGAGTGGCCAAACAGAAGCTATGTCTCAGTAAAAGGCACAACAGCCCGCTTGGAGTTTACCAAAAGGCACCTAAAGGACTCTCAGACCATGAGAAACAACATTCTCTGGTCTGATGAAACCAAGATTGGCCTGAATTGGCCTGGAATCTTTGGCCTGAATGCCAAGCGTCACGTCTGGAGGAAACCTGGTGTCACCCCTATGGTGGAGCATGGTGGTGACAGTATCATGCTGTGGGGATGTTTTTATGCGCAGGGACTGGAAGACTAGTCAGGATCGAGGGAAAGACAAACGGAACAAAGTACAGATAGATCCTTGATGAAAACTTGCTGCAGAGCACTCACGACCTCAGACTGGGGCGAAGGTTCACTTGAACCCAATCGAACATCTCTGGAGAGACCTGAAAATAGCTGTGCAGTGAAGCTCGCCATCCAAACTGACAGAAATGGAGAGGATCTGCAGAGAAGAATGGGAGAAATTCCCCAAATACAGGTGTGCCAAGCTTGTGGCGTGTACAGTTAATATTCTACCTGCTGTATTGAAATAGGATTTAACTTTTGAAGTGAGGGAGGAGAGGATGAAACAGTGGCTGGTGCCAGAGGGAGGCACCAAACCCCTGCTACCCTGTTCTAACTGTATCACCAGCTCTGTTCATTAGAAAACAGAGATATTCTCTAGACAAGTGGTTCTCTATCCTGGTCCTGGGGACCCCAAGGGGGCCAGATTTAGTTTGTTCCCGAGCACTAGACGGCTGACTCAAATTATCTGACTAAATTCTTGATAATGAGTTGGTGTGGCGACAGGCCCAATAACATTTTCTGTAGAGAAAAGAGATTCTCTGACTCAGAGGAGGTGTGTCCACAACCTTCTATGTACTCCCATTGGTCCTTCTCGTAGCAGCACCCTCCGCTCTCACAGTATCACCATGTAGAAGAGAGGAGTGTATTGGGCCTGATGTCTAATTAGGGCTTCAGCAGCGAAGCTTGTAAAACCCTATTGTATTTGGTTCAGCCAGGACCAGGTGTCAAACCCTATTGTATTTGGTTCAGCCAAGACCAGGTGTCAAACCCTATTGTATTTGGTTCAGCAAGGACCAGGTGTCAAACCCTATTATATTTGGTTCAGCAAGGACCAGGTGTCAAACCCTATTGTATTTGGTTCAGCCAGGACCAGGTGTCAAACCTTATTGTATTTGGTTCAGCCAGGACCAGGTGTCAAACCCTATTGTATTTGGTTCAGCCAGGACCAGGTGTCAAACCCTATTATATTTGGTTCAGCCAGGACCAGGTGTCAAACCCTATTGTATTTGGTTCAGCCAGGACCAGGTGTCAAACCCTATTGTATTTGGTTCAGCCAGGACCAGGTGTCAAACCCTATTGTATTTGGTTCAGCAAGGACCAGGTGTCAAACCCTATTGTATTTGGTTCAGCAAGGACCAGGTGTCAAACCCTATTATATTTGGTTCAGCCAGGACCAGGTGTCAAACTCTATTGTATTTGGTTCAGCAAGGACCAGGTGTCAAACCCTATTATATTTGGTTCAGCCAGGACCAGGTGTCAAACTCTATTGTATTTGGTTCAGCCAGGACCAGGTGTCAAACCCTATTGTATTTGGTTCAGCCAGGACCAGGTGTCAAACCTTATTGTATTTGGTTCAGCCAGGACCAGGTGTCAAACCCTATTGTATTTGGTTCAGCCAGGACCAGGTGTCAAACCCTATTGTATTTGGTTCAGCAAGGACCAGGTGTCAAACCCTATTGTATTTGGTTCAGCCAGGACCAGGTGTCAAACTCTATTGTATTTGGTTCAGCCAGGACCAGGTGTCAAACCCTATTATATTTGGTTCAGCCAGGGCCAGGTGTTCTAATCTGTTCCAGTATTATTACTCTTCGTTCAGAAGGAAACATTTAAATGCACATTCCTGTGAGATGGTAAGGCCTAGGAGGTTGCAACCTAGCATGATGGTAAAGGGCCAAGGGCCACACCCTCTCATGCAACGCCATGCTAATTAGCCACATGGTGGCGCTAAAACAAGTGATTGTAAACGCAAACTTTGTTGGCTCACACCCCTCACCCCGTTTCTGCTAGTCCTAGAAATTGCTTCAACAAAGTACTGAGTAAAGGGTCAATGACCAATGTCTCCCAACGCAACATTTTATAGGCTAGTATGTTAAACAACATGGCTACTACTGACCAATAAAAGTTCACATGGCCGTGGTTTGGCACATAAATTCATATAGATCAGACACACATATTTGTATTGTAACAAAACTTGATGCACATGTTCTGAACACTGTCAAGACTCAACATATGTAAGCACATTTAGATCGACCGCACAGTGACGCTATAACAGGCACATATACAGTACTGTGCAAAAGTTTTAGGCAGGTGTGGAAAAAATGCTGTAAAGTAAGAATGCTTTCAAAAATAGACGTTAAACGTTTATATTTATCAATTAACAAAATGCAAAGTGAGTGAACAGAAGAAAAATGTACATCAAATCAATATTTGGTGTGACCACCAATTGTCTTCAAAACAGGATCAATTCTTCTAGGTACACTTGCACAGTTTTTGAAGGAGCTCGGCAGATAGGTTGGCCCAAACATCTTGGCTAACTAACCACAGTTTCTCTGTGGATTTAGGAAGCCTTAGGTGCTTCTCTCTCTTCGTGTAATCCAAGACAGACGCGATGATGTTGAGATATAGGGCTCTGTGGGGGCCATACCATCACTTCCAGGACTCCTTGTTCTTCTTTATGCTGAAGATAGTTCTTAATGACTTTCACTGTATGGGGTTGTTGTCATGCTGCAGAATACATTTGGGGCCAATCAGATGCCTCCCTGATGGTATTGCATGATGAATAAGTATCTGCCTGTTCTTCTCACCATTGAGGAGACCATTCATTCTGACTAAATACCCAACTCCATTTGCAGAAATGCAGCCCTAAACTTGCAAGGAACCTCCGCCACGTTTCACTGTTGCCTGCAGACAGTCATTCGTGTACCGGCGAACAAACGGCCTTCTGCTACAGCCAAATATTTCACATTTTGACCCATCAGTCCAGAGCACCTGCTGCCATTTTTCTGCACCCCAGTTCCTGTGTTTTCGTGCATAGTTGAATCGCTTGACCTTGTTTCCACGTCGGAGGCATGGTTTTTTGGCTGCAAGTCTTCCATGAAGGCCACTTCTGACCAGACTTCTCCAGACAGTAGATGGGTGTACCAGGGTCTCACTGTTTTCTGCCAATTCTGAGCTGATGGCACTGCTGGACATCTTCTGATTGCAAAGGGAAGTAAGCATGATGGTGTCTTTCATCTGATGCAGTAAGTTTCCTTGGCCGACCACTGCGTCTACGGTCCTCAACGTTGCCCGTTTCTTTGTGCTTCTTCAAAAGAGCTTGAACAGCACATCTGAAAACCCTGTCTGGCTTGACATTTCTGCCTGGGAGAGACCTTGCTGATGCAGTATAACTACCTTGCGTCTTGTTGCTGTGCTCAGTCTTTCCATAGTGTATGTCTTCAGCAACCTCACCTTGTTAGCTGATTTTGGTTGTTCCTCACCCAGTGTTATTCCTCATACACAACTGTTTCTGTTTCAGTTAATGACTGTGTTTCAACCTACATATTGAAACACAGTCATTAACACCTGTTTGGTATAATTGTTTAATCATACACCTGACTATATGCCTACAAAATCCCTGACTTTGTGCAAGTGTACCTACAAGAATTGATGCTGTTTTGAAGGCGAAGGGTGGTCACACCAAATATGGATTTGATTTTCCTTCTGTTCACTCACTTTGCATTTGATAAATATTGATAAATATAATCTATTAACATGTCTATTTTTGAAAGCATTCTTACACAAAACTTTTGCACAGTACTGTATATCTCTAGATCTGTTTGGCTCAGAGCGATTGAATTTGGCACACATGCTCAGGGAGGTGAGTCTAGCTAGCCTGTAGAGCATTCTTTGCAGGCCATCGACGACACGGGGAGGAGGGGTGGACCTGGAAATAGAAGACAAAAGGGCTGTGAGACACGGGCTTAATTCTAGACACATGGAATATAGGATGAATACGAAGGGTACGGGGCAAAAGAAGACGGACAGCAGAGGGGCTAATGATCTTGGAGATGGGGAAAGGGCTGATAAACCGGGGGGACAGTTTGCAAGATCCCAAAGGTGGTCTTGAGGAGGGTCAACCAGGCTCTCCTCCAGGTACGACGACAGCGACAGAAAAACATCTGGGCAGAAGGTATGACGACCTCCTCTTCCTGCTCAGGTAAGAGTGGGGGCTGATACCCCAGAGAACACTCAAAGGGAGATAGGCACATGGCAGAGCAGGGAAGGGTATTGCGGGTGTATTCGACCCACACAAGCTGCTGGCTCCAGGTGGTGGGGTTGGCGAGACCAGGCAGCGCAGGGTGGTCTCGAGGTCCTGGTTGGCTCGCTCTGACTGGCCGTTGAACTGGGGTTGGAACCCGGAGGACAGGCTGGCCGACGACCCAATAAGGGTGCAGAACGCCTTCCAGAACTGGGACGAGAACTGAGGACCCCAGTCGGACACCATGTCCACGGGCAGTCCATGGATCCGGAAGACATGCTGCACCATGAGCTGGGCCGTCTTTTGGTAGAGGGTAGTTTGGGGAGAGGAATGAAGTGGGCGGCTTTGGAAAACCAATCCACCACGGTCAGGATGGCAGTGTTGCCATCAGACAGAGGAAGACCCGTGACAAAGTTCAGGGAGATGTGGGGGACAAGCAGAGGTTGGAGGAGACCAGCCGGAGCTTGCCGAGGAGTCTTGTTCTGTGCACACACCTTGCAAGCGGCAACGAATGCGGACACGTCAGGAACCATAGTAGGCCACCAAAAGTGCTGTCGCACAAAGCCTGGATCCGACGGGCGCCTGGGTGGCAAGCCTGGAGGAGTGGGTCAGAGCGGACGGCGTCAGGAACAAACATCCGATTATCAGGGCCCCCCCGGGGTTTGGCTGGGAGCGCTGCACCTCACGGACCTGTTTCCCGGTTCCCCAGCTGAGTGCCGTCACCAGGCATAAAGGATGGTCTCGGGTTCCGGGGTAGTAGTCGTGGGGCTATAGGGGTGGGATAACGCATCCGGCTTGACATTCTTGGATCCTGGCCGTATGACAGGGAGAAGTTGAACTGTGTGATCCTCAGGGCCCATCTGGCTTGCCTGGAGTTGAGGCACTTGGCGATGCGGATATACTCCAGGTTCTTGTGGTCAGTCCACACGATGAATGGATGTTCCAGCCAGTGCCTCCATTCCTCCAACCCCATCTTCACTGCGAGAAGCTCACGATTCCCCACATCGTAGTTCCTTTACGTGGCGTTGAGGCGATGGGAGAAGGCGCAGGGATGTAGCTTGAAGTCAAGGGCAGAACGCTGGGACAGGATAGCCCCCACTCCGACATCCGAAGCATCAGCCTCCACCACGAACTGACAAGATGGGTCAGGATGAACCAGGATGGGAGCTGTGGTGAAGCGATATTTGAGGTCCCGGAGTGCCCGGTCAGCAGCTGGAGACCACGTGAACGGAACCTTCGGCAAGGTGAGTGCTGACAAGGGGGAAGCCAGGGTTCTGTAACCCCGGATAAAGCGGCGATAGAAGTTGGCAAACCCCAGGAAACATTGCAGCTGCACCGTGGACGTAGGCTGAGGCCAATCCATCACTGATCTCACCTTCCCGGGATCCATCTGGACACTCCCAGCAGAGATGATGTAACCCAGAAAGGGGATGGTGGAGTGATGGAACTCGTACTTCTCCGCCTTCACAAACAGCTGATTCTCCAGAAGGCATTGAAAGACCTGCTGGACGTGGAGCACGTGTTCTTGAGGTGAGCGGGTGAAGACAAGGATGTCATCAATGTAGACAAAGACGAACCGGTTCAAACATGTCGCGGAGGACATCATTCACCAGAGCCTGGAACATGGCAGGGGCGTTAGTGAGGCCAAAGGGCATGACCAGATACTCGTAGTGGCCACTGGCTGTGTCGTCCCCCTCTCGTATCCTCACCAGGTGGTAGGCGTTCCGTAAATCCAGCTTGGAAAACACAGTGGCCCCCTGGAGCGGCTCGAAGGCCGAGGAGATGAGTGGTAGCGGGTAAAGGTTCTTAACTGTAATGTCATTGAGTCCCCGGTAGTCAATGCACAGGTGCAGCGTCTTCTCCTTTCTCTCCATGAAGAAGAACCCTACGCCGGCGGGAGAGGAAGAGGGACGGATAAACCCAGCAGCTAGGGAGTCCCCAATGTAGGTATCCATAGCCTTGGTCTCCTGTCCCGACAGAGAATACAGACGTCACAGGGCAGCGTGGTGCTAGGGAGAAGGTCAATCCCGCAGTCATAGGGTTGGTGTGGTGGAAGCGACTTGGCCCGGGCCTTGCTGAACACCTCCCGGAGGTCCTGGTACTCCGCGGGAATGGCGGAAAGGTCCGGGGCACCTTCCGAGCCCCAGGAAGACGTCCCGGGGCAGGTTGTTCTGACTTCAGGCAATGGGCATGGCCCCAGCCCATGATGGCACCAGTAGACCAGTTAACGAGGGGATTGTGTCGTTGGAGCTAGGAGAATCCCAATACCACGGGAATCAGAGGGGACTTGATGAGCAGGAACTGGATAACCTCGCTGTGTTTCCCCGACACCCGTAGGTTGAGTGGTGTTGTGGGTGTCTCGGCTTATAGAGCGCCCGTCCAGCGCTCTAACGTCCATTGGAATGGAGAGGGGCTGAGTGGGGATGCTCATTTGGTCATTTGCAATATGGAGATCCTCATCAACCATATGGGTAATGCCAACGATGAGACAGCCTGTAGGGAGGAGGTCATAGACATGGCAGTGTCAGAGACCTTCAAGCTCCTCGGTGTCCAAAACCCTAAGGACCTATCATGTTCCAAACACACCAACACAGACGTGAAGAGGACACGACAATGTCTCTTCCCCCTCAGGAGGCTGAAAATATTTGGCATGGACCTGCAGTTCCTCAAGTTCTACTGCTGCACCATCGAGAACATCTGCTTGGCATCCGACTGCAAGGCACTACTGACATTGGCTTCTCTGAATCCTGAGAAGCGTGGGAGCGGGCGGATTTCCTTGTCCTTCTCATCAACCGTGATTCTGGGCAGCTCCATGGTAAGAGATGTGACCATTCCAGATGCAAAAACAATGTCTTATCTCGGAGCTGGAGTAAATGACATTACTAAGCTGCTCCTTAATGTACTACACCAGGTCATGGACATCGATTCTATTGTAGTCCATGTTGGTTTTAATGACATTATGAAGGGCAGCTCTAAACAGTTGAAACTGGATTTTAAAGAGCTGATTGACTCTCTGCTAGACACTAACAAAAGACCCATCATATCTGGCCCTGTGCCCTCTCTGATCATATCTGGCCCTGTGCCCTCTCTGATCATATCTGGTCCTGTGCCCTCTCTGATCATATCTGGTCCTGTGTCCTCTCTGATCATATCTGGCCCTGTGTCCTCTCTGATCATATCTGGCCCTGTGCCCTCTCTGATCATATCTGGCCCTGTGCCCTCTCTGATCATATCTGGCCCTGTGCCCTCTCTGATCATATCTGGCCCTGTGCCCTCTCTGATCATATCTGGTCCTGTGCTCTCTCTGATCATATCTGGCCCTGTGCCCTCTCTGAATCGTGGCATTGAACACTTTAGCAGGATTCTTTTCTCTTCACATCTGGCTACGTGATTATTTTAGCTCAATGTGTGTAACTTTTGTTGACAAATTCAATACCTTTTGGAATCAAAACACGTTTTATAAGGAGGATGGGATCCACCCAAATCCTGTGGGATCCTGGATCCTTTCACAGCATTATAAGGCTGCATTGAGACAATGATTTATCACTGACCCAAGCCCAGCTCAGTTAATCCCTTCCATTGTGACACAGAGTTGTCATAATGCTTCAGCAGATGTACATTATCCCAGGGGCGTCGGTAGACACAATATAAGTCACCTAATCTATGTCCCTTTAACTGCCCTGAATGCCTCTACTGATCCTACAGCTAGTGTACGCCGTAATCATGTGCCTCTGAACCAGATGTACACTGTTAGCACTGAGACGGTGTGCCCTATGAGGAAGTCCACTGTGAGCAGCTCAGCCTCCACTAACATAAAGAACATGAGCACATCTACTGCTGCTAAGCTTCCCAGTAAAGCAAGGAAGCATCCCAGAAGAAACATGCTCAAAATAGCCCACGTTAACATATGTAGCTTAATAAACAAGGTTCATGAAATCAATAGTAACAGATGACATTCATGTTCTACCTCTCTCAGAAAAGATAGAAATGCCAATGATGGAGGTGTTGCTGTTTATATTCAGAACCACATTCCTGTAAAGCTTAGAGAGGATCTCATGTTAAATACTGTTGAAGTAATATGGCTACAGGTTCATCTGCCTCACCTAAAGCCCATTCTGGTGGGAAGCTGCTACAGACCACCAAGTGCTAACAGTCACTATCTGGATAATGTGTATGAAATGCTTGATAATGTATCAGAGAAGTATATTTTCTGGGTGATTTAAATATTGACTGGCTTTCATCAAGCTGCCCACTCAAGAGAAAGCTTCAAACTGTAACCAGTGTCTGCAACCTGGTTCAGGTTATCAGTCAACCTACCAGGGTAGTTACAAACAGCACAGGAATGAAATCATCAACATGTATTGATCACATCTTTACTAATGCTGCAGAAATTTGCATGAAAGCAGTAGCCAGATCCATCAGATGTAGTGATCACAAAATTGTAGCCATATCTAGGAAAACCAAAGTTCCAAAGGCTGGGCCTAATATAGTGTATAAATACAATCCGTTTTGTAGCTCTTCCTATGTTGTTGATGTAAAGAATATTTGTTGGTCCGTGGTGTGTAATGAGGAGCAAACAGACACCGCACATGACACATTTAGGAAATTGCATATTCCAGTTGCTAATAAGCATTTACACATTAATAAAATGACTGTAAACCTGTTAAATCCCTGTGGATTGATGAGGAATTTAAACATTGTATGGTTGAGGTGGATGAGGCAAAAGGAATGGCAAATAAGTCTGGATAAACAACCAATTGGCAAACTTATTGCAAATTGAGAAATCATGTGACTAAACTTAATAAAAATAGGAAGAAACTACACTATGAAACAAAAAAACATGAACTAAAGAATGATAGTAAAAAGCTATGGAGCACCTACAATTAAATTCTGGGAAAAAAGGAAAACTCAGCTCCATCATTCATTGAAACAGATGGCTCATTCATCACAAAACCCACTGATATTGACAACTACTTTAATGATTTTTTCATTGGCAAGATTAGCAAATTTAGGCATGACATGCCAGCAACAAATGCTAACACTAAACATCCAAGTATATCTGACCAAATTGTGAAAGACAAGCATTGTAATTTTCCGCAAGTTATTGTGGAAGAGATTAAAAATGTGTCTATCAACAATGACAAGCCACCAGGGTCTGACAACTTGGATCGAAAATTACTGAGGACAAGAGCGGACAATATTGCCACTCCTATTTGCCACATCTTCAATTTAATCCAACTAGAAAGTGTGTGCCCTCAGGCCTGGACGGAAGCAAAAGTAATTCTGCTACCTAAGAATAGTAAAGCCCCCTTTACTGGCTCAAATATGTTTGGAGGAAATGCACTAGATGCACTATCGTAAAGTGGTTGTTCCACTGGATATCATAAGGTGAATGCACCAATTTGTAAGTCGCTCTGGATAAGAGCGTCTGCTAAATGACTTAAATGTAAATGTAAATAGCCGACCAATCAGCCTGTTACCAACCCTTAGTAAACTTTTGGAAAACATTTTGTTTGACCAGATACAATGCTCTTTTACAGTAAACAAATTGACAACAGAATTTCAGCATGCTTATAAGGAAGGACATTCAACAAGCACAGCACTTACACAAATGACTGATGATTGGTTGAGAGAAAATTATAAGATTGTGGGGGCTGTTTTGTTAGACTTCAGTGCGGCTTTTGACATTATTGATCACAGTCTGCTGCTGGCAAAACTTGTGTTATGGCTTTACACCCCCTGCTATATTGTGGATAAAGAGTTACCTGTCTAACAGAACACAGAGGGTGTTCTTTAATGGAAGACACTCGAACATAATCCAGGTAGAATATCCCCAAAGCAGTTGTCTCGGCCCATTTACTTTTTTCAATCTTTACTAATGACATGCCACTGGCTTTGAGGAAAGCCAGTGTGTCTATGTATGCGGATGACTCAACACTATACATGTCAGCTACTACAGTGACTGAAATGACTAACACTTAACAAAGAGCTGTAGTTAGTTTCAGAGTGGGTGGCAAGGAATAAACTAGTCCTAAATATTTCTAAAACTAAAAGCATTGTATTTGGGACAAATCATTCACTAAACCCTAATCTTGTAATAACTAATCTAGAAATTGAGCAAGTTGAGGTGACTAAACTGCTTGGAGTTACCCTGGATTGTAAACTGTCATGGTCCAAACATATTGATACAGTAGATAAGAGGGGGAGAAGTCTATCCATGATAAGGCACTGCTCTACCTTGACAGCAATGTCAACAAGGCAGGTCCTACAGGCCCTAGTGGCTTTATATGCGAACATAACTTTCCCTGACATCACACTTATACATTGTAACGTTCGATTTGCCTGATATAGTAGGATGGCTAACATGTCTGCGAATGCGTTGTCTTCTAGCCAAGATATGAAATGCAATCATAATAGACTGTAGCACGCACACACAACACTTCCATGATGACTGAAAACACAATGGTGGGATGAACTAGTGACAAATTTGCGGGCAAGAGTTGTCCATTTAAAATTCATTCATTCTTCCCTTGCCCTGCAAGTGTCAACTCGTCAGACTCTATCAAAAGGGAGTGTTTGGAATGCAGCCTATGAACCTAGTTTGCAAAACAATCTATATATAGATAACATTGATTTTACTCCCAAGCATATATTATCATTGTCTGTTTGTATACTTCTTGTATGCATACTGGTTTTTCTGCAATAAAAAATATGTAATTGGATAAGTATAAAAAAAAAAATCTATACATCATATGCAATTCAATTGAATAAGCAATACAAATGTAATACAATAAAGTGAAAGTATTAAACATTTAATTTTAGCGTTGGCAAGTGGGAATGACACTCAAATTGTCGTAGTCTCGTAGTGAGGTGCTATAAAACGTAGCTAGCGCCATAACTAAACATATTTTGGGGGGAATTCTGAATCGGAATACATGAGCGAACTATACAACTAGCTAGCCAGATATGGGTGTCGCTACCTGACAGGAGTGCTAGCTAGCCAGATATGGGTGTCGCTACCTGACAGGAGTGCTAGCTAGCCAGATATGGGTGTCGCTACCTGACAGGAGTGCTAGCTAGCCAGATATGGGTGTCGCTACCTGACAGGAGTGCTAGCTAGCCAGATATGGGTGTCGCTACCTGACAGGAGTGCTAGCTAGCCAGATATGGGTGTCGCTACCTGACAGGAGTGCTAGCTAGCCAGATATGGGTGTCGCTACCTGACAGGAGTGCTAGCTAGCCAGATATGGGTGTCGCTACCTGACAGGAGTGCTAGCTAGCTACGTTAGCTTGATAGGTACATTCATAGTTTTAGTATGGTTGTTTTTCAACGTCAACATTTCCACCAAGGACGTTGCCTCTCAGATCATCATTCTCTCCCTCTCTTGGGCAAGGAACATTTGAAGGTAGACTTGGATCTGACGATGTAAAACGTAAAGTGCTGAGGGTTTAGTTTACTTTGCGTTCGGACCGCAAGCCGGTTTTGGGATTCACACCTGATCACGTGATTTGTGTGAGTCTGACGCGTGTGCCTGTATCACGTGACTGTTCTCCTGTACAGTTCTGTCTTCCTCATTTCAACGACAGGACAGTACATCCGTAAGAACACACATTGGACGTTCTAGACTCACTTGATACAATGGAAGAGAAAACTATGGCCAACTCCAGGCGTTGTTATAAACAATGGCGTTGGTTCATGGTTTTGATCATGTCCTTCCCTGTATCCTACGTGGATGCGGTGTGGCCGATGCCTCAAATGATCCGCTCTTCCATGGTCCGATACACACTAAATCCACAGGAGTTTCTTTTTCAGTACTCTAGTGGATCTTCTGCTCAATCCGGTTGTTCTCTTCTGGACTCGGCTTTCAAAAGATACTTCACGCTCATCTTCACGGATTATAGTGCAGGTAATAACAAAACATTTTAAATAAATGGATAAAAGTTTTAAGTTATGTGAATCAGTCCTCATCATTCATTGGTCATGGTCAGTTGTAGGGAGTATTCTGTTTGTGAAAACCATGTTGCCAACCATTGTCGAGCAAAACAAAGGGTACCTTTGGTTTGGGGCCCATTCACTGTGGCATGTGACTTTTAGCTCAATGAGCACCGCAGAGCCCCAGCAACACAGCATAACACCTGTGATTTAAAAGTAATTCATTGAAGAATATGACCTAACCTTTATTAGAGACAGACTTTATTTGGTTATATTTGACAGTAACGAATTTGCAAGCCTTGCAAAGTTGTTTTCACATATTTTATGAATACCATTTTAGATTTTTGAGTTGTACAGTTGAGCTATTTCCCATAATTCATCATGTTCATTGATGTTTATGTTCATGTGTTTGTGTTTGATTCAGCAAGACCCAGACAGCACGATGAGTGGTTTAGGTTCCCTTTCACCGTTGTGGTCCATGTGGAGAGAGCAGAATGTGAGGGCTATCCAGACGCAGACTCCTCAGAAAGCTGTAAGTGATGAAACACTAAAACACACTGAAACTTCCTCTGTGCAGCCCCTGCTGAGTAAATACACGTAGTGGTGACTGACTACTGAAATATCCTTCTCCAGTAGAAGTAAAATTACTGGTATAAAAAAAGACAAGTAAAAAGTAGCTAATGTAAAAAGTATTCAGAGTAAAAGTAATTTGGTTACTTTTAAAGGGTACTTACATAAATCAAATCTAATTTCATTTGTCACATACACATGGTTAGCAGATGTTAATGCGAGTGTAGTGAAATGCTTGTGCTTCTAGTTCCGACAATGCAGTAATATCTAACAAATAATCTAACAATTCCACAACAACTACCTAATACACACAAATCTAAAGGGGTGAATGAGAATATGTACATATAAATATATGGATGAGCGATGGCCGAGCGGCATATGCAAGGTGCAATAGATGGTATAAAATACAGTATATACATTTTATATGAGTAATGTAAAATATTGAAACATTATTAAAGTGGCATTATTTAGAGTGGCATTGTATAAAGTGACTACTGATCCATTTATTAAAGTGGCCAGTGATTGGGTCTCAATGTAGGTAGCAGCCTCTCTGAGTTAGTGATGGCTGTTTAACAGTCTGATGGCCTTGAGATAGAAGCTGTTTTTCAGTCTCTCGGTCCCTGCTTCGATGCACCTGTACTGACCTCGCCTTCTGGATGGTAGCGGCGTGAACAGGCCGTGGCTCGGGTGGTTGTTGTCCTTGATGATCTTTTAGGCCTTCCTGTGACATCGGGTGGTGTAGGTGTCCTGGAGGGCAGGTAGTTTGCCCCCGGTGATGCGTTGTGCAGACCTCACTACCCTTTGGAGAGCCCTGCGGTTGAGGGCGGTGCAGTTGCCATACCAGGCTGTGATACAGCCCAACAGGATGTTCTCGATTGTGCATCTGTACATTTTGTCATGGTTTTGGGTGACAAGCCGAATTTCTTCAGCCTCCTGAGGTTGAAGAGGCGCTGCTGCGCCTTCTTCACAACGCTATCTGTGTGGGTGGACCATTTCAGTTTGTCTGTGATGTGTACGCCGGGGAACTTAAAACTTTCCACCTTCTCCACTACTGTCCCGTCGATGTGGATAGGTAGGTGCTCCCTCTGCTGTTTCCTGAAGTCCACAATCATCTCCTATGTTTTGTTGACGTTGAGTGTGAGGTTATTTTCCTGACACCACACTCCGAGGGCCCTCACCTCCTCCCTGTAGGCCGTCTCGTCGTTGTTGGTAATCAAGCCCACTACTGTTGTGTCGTCTGCAAACTTGATGATTTGAGTTGGAGGCGTGCATGGGAGCGATTGAATATGTCCGTAAACACACCAGCCAGCTGGTCTGCGCATGCTCTGTGTACCCGGCTAGGGTTGCCGTCTGGGCCAGCAGACTTGTGAGGGTTAACACATTTAAATGTTTTACTCACGTCAGCCACGGAGAAGGAGAGGGGGGGGGGTCTGAGTCCTTGTTAGCGGGCCGCGACGGTGGCACTGTATTATCCTCAAAGCAGACTCCTATGTTACACGTAACCATGGATTTGTGTTAGTATATATATCAAAAGTCCCAATGCAAAGTTACACCTCACTTTTCTGTTTTTGTAGTTATTACATAAAACCGATTGGAATGCTGAAATAATGACGGCAAGCCAGCCCAGAGGCGTCATGCCCACAGGAGCCAGCCCAGAGGCGTCATGCCCACAGGAGCCAGCCCAGAGGCGTCATGCCCACAGGAGCCAGCCCAGAGGCGTCATGCCCACAGGAGCAAGTGCCCTCTCAGATTTGTCCTGAAAAAGATTATGTGATTTAAATGTTTTATTGTTGTTGTTTCTCTACTACTAGTCACGTTGCAATTTTATGAAGTTGTCTTTAGCTAGCCCAGATAGGTTCCCAACCTCTTAACTAGATACCGAGATGCCATTTCAGGTTATCAAATAAGTTAGAGTAGGAAGGTTGGTAGACTTTAGAAAAGAAAGCAATAACTAATTGTACCCGAATAAGACTCACTTTCCTTTCAATATTTTACCCAGATTTTTGCAGAGAAGTACAGTACCAGTCAAAGGTTTGGACACACGTACTCATTCCAGGGTTTTTCTTTATTTTTCCCACATTCTATATTGCTGAAAAATTGTGAAGACATAAACTAGAAAATAACACATATGGAATCATGTAGTAACCAAAAAAGTGTTAAACGAATTTAAATATATTTGAGATTCTTCAAAGTAGCCACCCTTTGCCTTGAGGACAGCTTTGCACACTCTTGGCATTCTCTCAACCAGCTTCATGAGGTAGTCACCTGGAATGCATTTCAAATAACAGGTGTGCCTTGTTAAAAGTTCATTTGTGGAATTTCTTTCCTTAATGCGTTTGAGTCAATCAGTTGTGTTGTGACAAGGTAGGGGTGGTATACAGAAGATAGCCCTATTTAATAAAAGACCAAGTCCATATTATGGCAAGAACAGCTCAAATAAGCAGAGAAACAACAGTCCATCATTACTTTAAGACATGAAGGTCAGTCAATCTGGAAAATTTGTGCAGTTGCAAAAACCATCAAGCGCTATGATGAAACTCGCTCTCATGAGGACTGCCACAGGAAAGGAAGACCCAGTTACCTCTGCTGCAGAGGATAAGCTCATTAGAGTTAACTGCACCTCAGATTGCAGCCCAAATAAATCTTTGTGAGACACAGAGTAGGTGAACGGATGACCTCCACATGTGTGGTTCCCACCGTGAAGCATGGAGGAGGAGGTGTGATGGTGCGTTGCTGATGACACTGTCTGTCATTTATTTAGAATTCAAGGCACACTTTACCAGCATGGCTACCACAGCATTCTGCAGCGATACACCATCCCATCTGGTTTGTGCTTAGTGGGACTATCATTTGTTTTTCAACAAGACAATGACTCAACACACCTCCAGGCTGTGTAAGGGCTATTTGACCAAGAAGGAGAGTGACGGAGTGCTGCATCAGATGACCTGGCCTCCACAATCACCCGACCTCAACCAAATTGAGATGGATCGCAGAGTGAAGGAAAAGCAGCCAACAAGTGCTCAGCATATGTGGGAACTCCTTCAAGACTGTTGGAAAAGCATTCCAGGTGAAGCTGGTTGAGAGAATGCCAAGAGTGTGCAAAGCTGTCATCAAAGCAAAGGGTGTCTACTTTGAAGAATCTCAAATATATTTAGATTTCTTAAAAAAAAAAAATTGGTTACTACATGATTCCATATGAGTTATTTCATTAGTTTTGATGTCTTCATCAAATGAATGAGTAGGTGTTCGAAGACCTGTGACTGGTAGTGTGTATTAAATTAATCTGCTGACGTTATTACTATGTGCAACGTCTAATTATGTTGCAATATGATAACAATAGCCTAATATATCCAACATTCAGTAAACTATTGTCTTAACAATTTATTGTTTTTATTTCTCATCATCCTAATGACTATGACACACCCCTCACTATTGTCATTGGTTGCATTAATTGCACTGTAATAAACCTGGTTCAAGCATGCGTTCACCCTGAAGAAGGCACAGCGATGGATGGCTTGTATACAGTGTCCAACTCTCCTTATTTATTTTCATAACCTACACTTTCACTGCACCTCTACCAAGGGTAGAGGTGCGTGTGCGCCAGCTCATGCTTTTTATTAGTTAAGACCATCAGAAATACTATTTCAGACATCCTCCAATTGCTACATTTGCACACAGGCCAGGTGTTCCTCATGCGTGCTCAACTAAAATATATAACATTAAACATTATCTAACAAAGTGAAAGCAATTCACACAATGAAACAATGAATGTGCAGAAATTAGCTGCGGACAGAGCGTATTCTGGAGAGATACGTGCCTATACCCCCTCACACCTTCCCTTCTTCTTCAGTGTATGACGTTGAGAAATAGTGCATTGTGGGTAGTGTAGATGATATCCGGATATAAGTTAATTAAGTTAATTTTTTTTTTTGTTGTAGTTATAGGTAACTAGATTGTTACTACAACTAAGTTACTAAGTCTTTGACCGCACTGTGTTACTGTGGTGTGTAAAAACTCATGCTTCTGAAGGATTAAAATTGATTATGGGGCTCTTCTGAAGACCCCCACCATTGATTATGTTGTTATTAATTTGCTTACATGCATGCCATTGTACTTATGCTCACTGTATAGCTGAATATTGAGGCCTCTGTCTGTGTCTAGCTCTCTACCAAAACACGCAGCCCTGCGTCTGTGAGAAAAGGAACTGAGGGTGACAGCGAGACACAGAGCGACTGTGTCTGTTTTTCTCTGAAACAAGGGCAGATTTGCATGCCACTGAGACAGGTTCTCAGAAACCTTGTGTTAAGAATAACTTGTTCTTTTGACATAGGAGGTCACACCACAGGGTGGAGGTCACACCACAGGGTGGAGGTCACACCACAGGGTGGAGGTCACACCACAGGGTGGAGGTCACACCGTAAGGTGGAGGTCACACCACAGGGTGGAGGTCACACCGTAAGGTGGAGGTCACACCGTAAGGTGGAGGTCACACCGTAAGGTGGAGGTCACACCGTAAGGTGGAGGTCACACCACAGGGTGGAGGTCACACCACAGGGTGGAGGTCACACCACAGGGTGGAGGTCACACCGTAAGGTGGAGGTCACACCGTAAGGTGGAGGTCACACCACAGGGTGGAGGTCACACCACAGGGTGGAGGTCACACCGTAAGGTGGAGGTCACACCACAGGGTGGAGGTCACACCACAGGGTGGAGGTCACACCACAGGGTGGAGGTCACACCGTAAGGTGGAGGTCACACCACAGGGTGGAGGTCACACCGTAAGGTGGAGGTCACACCGTAAGGTGGAGGTCACACCACAGGGTGGAGGTCACACCGTAAGGTGGAGATCACACCGTAAGGTGGAGGTCACACCACAGGGTGGAGGTCACACCGTAAGGTGGAGGTCACACCACAGGGTGGAGGTCACACCACAGGGTGGAGGTCACACCACAGGGTGGAGGTCACACCGTAAGGTGGAGGTCACACCGTAAGGTGGAGGTCACACCGTAAGGTGGAGGTCACACCACAGGGTGAAGGTCACACCGTAAGGTGGAGGTCACACCACAGGGTGGAGGTCACACCACAGGGTGGAGGTCACACCACAGGGTGGAGGTCACACCACAGGGTGGAGGTCACACCACAGGGTGGAGGTCACACCGTAAGGTGGAGGTCACACCGTAAGGTGGAGGTCACACCGTAAGGTGGAGGTCACACCACAGGGTGGAGGTTACACCGTAAGGTGGAGGTCACACCACAGGGTGGAGATCACACCGTAAGGTGGAGGTCACACCACAGGGTGGAGGACACACCGTAAGGGGGAGGTCACACCGTAAGGTGGAGGTCACACCACAGGGTGGAGGTCACACCGTAAGGTGGAGGTCACACCACAGGGTGGAGGTCACACCGTAAGGTGGAGGTCACACCACAGGGTGGAGGTCACACCGTAAGGTGGAGGTCACACCACAGGGTGGAGGTCACACCACAGGGTGGAGGTCACACCGTAAGGTGGAGGTCACACCACAGGGTGGAAGTCACACCACAGGGTGGAGGTCACACCGTAAGGTGGAGGTCACACCGTAAGGGGGAGGTCACACCGTAAGGGGGAGGTCACACCGTAAGGGGGAGGTCACACCGTAAGGTGGAGGTCACACCGTAAGGTGGAGGTCACACCGTAAGGTGGAGGTCACACCACAGGGTGGAGGTCACACCGTAAGGTGGAGGTCACACCGTAAGGTGGAGGTCACACCACAGGGTGGAGGTCACACCACAGGGTGGAGGTCTATAGGTATCTATAGGTCTGGAGGTATATAAGATCCTGTCTTTTGTTGGGGGCAGAACTCAGGAGAGACATCAGTTGTATGTGTGATGTTTGATCTTTGACTTCTGTCTACAGCTTTATTTGGATTCAAATTGTTATGATTTACAAGTACACATTTTGAGTGTTCCCTACTTGTTCAGTAAATAACGGTGCCCAGGAAAGTGGAACCAACACTTCCTACCCTTTAAAACAGGGGTGTCAAACTCATTCCATGGAGGGCGGAGTGTTTGTGGGTTGTTGTTTAGAGCCAGACAACCAGCTGTGGGGAGTTCCTTACTAATTAGTGACCATAATTAATCAATCAAGTACAAGGGTGAGGCGAAAACCCACACACTCAGCCCTCTGTGGAATGAGTTTGACACGCCACCCCTCACTCACCCACCCCTCACTCACCCACCCCTCACTCACCCACCCCTCACTCACCCACCCCTTGACTCACCCACCCCTTGACTCACCCACCCACCCACCCCCTCACTCACCCACCCCTTGACTCACCCACCCCTTGACTCACCCACCCCTTGACTCACCCACCCCTTGACTCACCCACCCCCTCACTCACCCACCCCTTGACTCACCCACCCCTTGACTCACCCACCCCTTGACTCACCCACCCACCCACCCCTTGACTCACCCACCCCTTGACTCACCCACCCCTTGACTCACCCACCCACCCACCCCCTCACTCACCCACCCCTTGACTCACCCACCCCTTGACTCACCCACCCCCTCACTCACCCACCCCTTGACTCACCCACCCCTTGACTCACCCACCCCTTGACTCACCCACCCACCCACCCCCTCACTCACCCACCCCTTGACTCACCCACCCCTTGACTCACCCACCCACCCACCCCCTCACTCACCCACCCCTTGACTCACCCACCCCTTGACTCACCCACCCCTTGACTCACCCACCCCTTGACTCACCCACCCACCCACCCCCTCACTCACCCACCCCTTGACTCACCCACCCCTTGACTCACCCACCCCTTGACTCACCCACCCCTTGACTCACCCACCCCTTGACTCACCCACCCACCCACCCCCTCACTCACCCACCCCTTGACTCACCCACCCCTTGACTCACCCACCCCTTGACTCACCCACCCCTTGACTCACCCACCCCTTGACTCACCCACCCCTTGTCTCACCCACCCACCCCCTCACTCACCCACCCCTTGACTCACCCACCCCTTGACTCACCCACCCACCCCCTCACTCACCCACCCCTTGACTCACCCACCCCTTGTCTCACCCACCCCCTCACTCACCCACCCCTTGACTCACCCACCCCTTGACTCACCCACCCCTTGACTCACCCACCCCTTGTCTCACCCACCCCTTGACCCACCCACCCCTTGTCTCACCCACCCACCCCCTCACTCACCCACCCCTTGACTCACCCACCCCTTGTCTCACCCACCCACCCCCTCACTCACCCACCCCTTGACTCATCCACCCCTTGTCTCACCCACCCCCTCACTCACCCACCCCTTGACTCACCCACCCCTTGACCCCTTCACTCAAACTCCCTTTTTCACTGAAATGAATGTAGGAACTAAGTTCATTCACTCACCCCCTCACTCAAAGTCCCTCTCACTCACATTCTTCGGAAATATCCTACTTCAGTAGAAGTACTGCTTTTTTAATGACATTTTATTCCAGTAGTAGTAAAATGACTGACTTTGAAAAATACAAGTACTCTGAAAAGTTACTCAATTAGAGTAACGTATTTGTAATGAGTTACTTTACACCTCTGAATACACGTATGGCTGATCTGAATCTTCCTTGTGTTATAGACAAGCTGAGTGTGAGTTCGGGCCAGGCAGCACTGAGGGCTGAGACGGTATGGGGAGCACTCAGAGGTAGAAACACAAGTGTTTAGAAATCAGTGATCAATATGATCAATGATGTCCTTTGATGATGTAACCACATGTCCTTTGGTAAATAACAGGTTTGGAGTCATTCAGTCAGCTGGTCTCCCAAGATGCCTTTGGGGAGGTAAGTCATAACTGAACAGTCAACATTGTGTGTTTTATTTAACCTTTATCTAACTAGGCAAGTCAGTTAAGAACACATTCTTATTTCCAATGACGGCCTAGGAACGGTGGGTTAACTGCCTTGTTCAGGGGCAGAACGACAGATTTTTACCTTGTCAGCTCAGGGATTCGAACTTGCAACCTTTCGGTTACGTCCAACGCTCTAACCGCTAGGCTACCTGCCCCCCCCCCCCCCCCCCTCTCTAACCACTAGGCTACCTGCCCCCCCCCCCCCCCCTCTCTAACCACTAGGCTACCTGCCCCCCCCTCTCTAACCACTAGGCTACCTGCCCCCCCCCCCCTCTCTAACCACTAGGCTACCTGCCCCCCACTCTCTAACCACTAGGCTACCTGCCCCCCCCCCCCCTCTCTAACCACTAGGCTACCTGCCCCCCACTCTCTAACCGCTAGGCTACCTGCCCCCCCCTCTCTAACCACTAGGCTACCTGCCCCCCCCCCCCTCTCTAACCACTAGGCTACCTGTCGCCCCCCCTCTCTAACCACTAGGCTACCTGCCCCCCCCCCCCCTCTCTAACCACTAGGCTACCTGCCCCCCCCCTCTCTAACCACTAGGCTACCTGCCCCCCCCCTCTCTAACCACGAGGCTACCTGTCGCCCCCCTCTCTAACCACGAGGCTACCTGCCCCCCCCCCCCCTCTCTAACCACTAGGCTACCTGCCCCCCCCCTCTCTAACCACTAGGCTACCTGCCCCCCCCCTCTCTAACCACGAGGCTACCTGTCGCCCCCCTCTCTAACCACGAGGCTACCTGCCCCCCCCCCCCTCTCTAACCACTAGGCTACCTGCCCCCCCCCCCTCTCTAACCACTAGGCTACCTGCCCCCCCCCCCCCTCTCTAACCACTAGGCTACCTGTCGCCCCCCCTCTCTAACCACTAGGCTACCTGCCCCCCCCCTCTCTAACCACTAGGCTACCTGTCGCCCCCCCTCTCTAACCACTAGGCTACCTGCCCCCCCCCCCCCCCCCTCTAACCACTAGGCTACCTGCCCCCCCCCCCCCTCTCTAACCACTAGGCTACCTGTCGCCCCCCCTCTCTAACCACTAGGCTACCTGCCCCCCCCCCCCTCTCTAACCACTAGGCTACCTGCCCCCCCCCCCTCTCTAACCACTAGGCTACCTGCCCCCCCCCCCCCTCTCTAACCACTAGGCTACCTGCCCCCCCCCTCTCTAACCACTAGGCTACCTGCCCCCCCCCCCCCCCTCTCTAACCACGAGGCTACCTGTCGCCCCCCCTCTCTAACCACTAGGCTACTTGCCCCCCCCCCCCTCTCTAACCACTAGGCTACCTGCCCCCCCCCCTCTCTAACCACGAGGCTACCTGCCCCCCCCCTCTCTAACCACTACCTGTCGCCCAGGTAGCCTACTGTGTGTGTACTTGTACTACTGAATACCAGAAGTCCTCACAAGAAGGAAAACAACTCACTAGTGAGGACATTGTGGTCGGTCTTCACTTTTAAAAAGGCTATTTTAGGGTTGGAATTAGGGTTATAATTAGGGTTAGGGATTTTGGTGTTAAGGTTAGGGGTTACAGGATTTTCAATTTGAATACATTTCTACTCACCAAAAGTTCCGTGTGTGTGTGTGTGTGTGTGTGTGTGTGTGTGTGTGTGTGTGTGTGTGTGTGTGTGTGTGTGTGTGTGTGTGTGTGTGTGTGTGTGTGTGTGTGTGTGTGCGAGAACTGAACAGTCAACATGCTGCCAACAATATGATTTGCGAAAAAGGAGCGAACTTGATGTGATCATTTCAGTTCTCTATCAATCTGACGTTGATTTATTTATTTCCAGTATTTTGTGAATGAGACTGAGATAGAAGATTTTCCCCGCTTCCAGTTCCGAGGGATATTATTGGATACGTCACGTCACTACCTACCTTTACACGCTATTCTGAAGACCCTGGTAAAATATATATATTTACACACACAGTACCAGTCAAAAGTTTGGACACATCTACTCATTCCAGGGTTTTTCTTAATTTTTTTACTATTTTCTAACTCATATGTATTTCATTATTATTCCAGTATATTTCATAGTTTTGTAGTTTTATTCATAGTTTCATCGTTTTATTTCATAGTTTTGAGGTCTTCAATATAGGTCTTCAATATTATTCTACAATGTGTAAAAATAGTAAAAATAAAGAAAAACCCTTGAATGAGTAAGTGTGTCCAAACTTTTGACTGGTACTGTACGTACATACATTTCAGTTACAACATTGAGGTCCAGTTTCTCAGCTCACATTAAGCGTACTCCTGGACTACAAAGCACTTTGAATGGTGAATCTCCATTGAATTACTTTTAGTCCTGGACTAGGCTTAATCTGTGTCCGGCCCTGAGTTACAATTTTGACTGACTCGGACATGGTATATATAAATGATACTCACTTCAGATCCTTATCCTTGTTTACTAGGATGCGATGTCCTACAACAAGTTAAATGTTTTCCACTGGCACATCGTGGATGACCCCTCCTTCCCCTACCAGAGTAGCACTTTCCCTGACCTCAGCAGCAAGGTAAGAGGAGAGGACCTGTATTGGAGCTAAACATTTATAATGCGTTACGATGCTGTTATTGAACATAATGGCTTATGCATGCTTATAACATGTTACACCAGCAAGGTGAGAGGACTGGAACAGGAGCTCTCTGGCCTGGAATATGGCAGAGCATTAATAATGCATTATGATGTGGTTATAATACAATATAAAGGCACATTATAAACATGCTTATAACAAGTAATAAAGCATTATAATGCATATAACTGCAGGACTTAAGTAAAGTGTTGAAGGAAAATGCCGAGTGCAATGTTAAGCTGTCTGATCTCTCTTTGATGTGTTTTATTTAACTTGGCAAGTGTGGCAGACGAATCAGAATGAGTTGGGTAACATAGATAATTAAGATGTCTTATCTGCATAATATGTTTATGTGATATACTTGTTATTAGAATGTGCCCCTTTGGACTCTGGTGTTGGCAGTTGCACTTCCTCCCTCAGCTGGGGCTCAGTCACCTGGGGCTCAGTCACCTGGGGCTCAGTCACCTGGGGCCCAGAGAGGGGAGAGGTCAGGCTTGTCTTTCACATGTCCCTGGTGCTATGCAGAATATCAGAAAGGGAAGAGGACAGGAGGGAACATTGTCTTCATATGTGAATGTGTCTTTACCTATTCTTAAACCATGTGAAGGGATGGCGTTATTAAATGGGGAACCAATTACTTGTCTCAACAATGTCTGCACCAGTCACCCCCTCCTTCGGCCTGGGGGGAGATAAGGTTTGAGACAACAGATGTGTGTGGTAGTGTCTGGAACCATTGTATGTCATCTCTGATGTTGCACTTATCCTGGGATAGTGTATGACCTAGAGGCTCACTCCCCTCAGTGAGCTTGTCCAGGAGTGGGGTCAAGAGGGGGTTTACTTGAGATGGGAGTATCTGGAGATGACAATTGATTAATGCCATTGGATGAGTTGGTGTTTTTGTGCTAGGAGTAACAGGAACAAGATAGCAACCTCGTCTTCGGGACCAAACTGAACGATACTTTATAGCGAATGCTCTCTGGCTACGGGATACTCCTTTCTCATTTAAAAAGTCTCACCTTGTCACCCATTCTATATATCTGTGGTTTGTTATGTCAACAAGGTGGTGGATCTTGACTATAAAAGACCTTTGTACTTTTGTCTCGCCGCTTTTCAACGAATCATCAGAGACAGTGATTCGTCGACCAGCTATTGCAAAGCTCTCACTATTAAAGATTTAGTTTAATACTTTTTACCTTGTCAGCTCGGGGATTTGATCTAGCAACCTTTTGCTTACTGGCCCAACGCTCTAACCACTAGGCTACCTGCCGGCCCTGTAGTTTCCCCTTCCAGCCCTGTAGTTTCCCCTTCCACTTGAGGAAACTGGATAGACACAGGTGGTTCTGATATTGAGTTGCTGAAAGATGTTCTGCAGCTGAACTGCTTGGTTAACTGTAAGCCTGGTCCCAGTTCTGTTTGGCAGGTGAACAGAAACAGATAGGCTGTATGTTTTGTTCTGCTGATGTTGTGCTTGGCTCTTTGTCCCAGAGTGCTTTACTCCTACCTTACCTGCTTGTGCCTCTCAATGTCTGTGTGTGTAACGTTTGGAGTCAGGAAGCCGGTGCAGAAGGTGAGTTTAATAAACCTGAACAAGGCAACAAAACAGGAGACGCGTACTGAACGTAAATAAAACCAATACTGCCTGATGACTGAGGCTACTGAGGGCTAAATAAAGGGAGAGTAATCAATGTGATGATGAAGTCCAGGTGTGCGTAATGATTGGGAGCAGAGGTGTGACCGACCGGCTCAAACGGTCTTGTAGCAACATTTGAAATGGTGTTTTTTACCTTGGATAAAACTAGAGACTCAGCGCTACAAAATGGTAATATCACACACCGCATTTCTGAGGAACAATGGGAAAGTAGTTCTGCTCTGAAAGTTGATAAACTTGTAAACTCACTTTTGAGAAAATGGCCCTTGAATCTTTTTGTACACCTACTGGAGAGGTCTCTCCTTTGTTTACACCCTCTTAAGCCGGCCGCACCCATCTCTTTAAGGATTCCAATGTGAGGTCATGTGCTAAACAGTGAGTAGTGTACTAAAGATTAAGACTACAAGTGGTAGTAGCCTACAATAAGGAACAATTCAGGTAAGCAGGAATTGTCCAGATATAAATATGATATAAATATTAGATGACTCTTACCCAGACACACTGGTCTAAATTGATGGGTCATGTGAAATAAATGCTAAAACCCCCAGCTACAGAAGGTGTAAATGGTACAGCCAAATGGCTACTTGCATAGTAGCAATATAAATAACATAATATACAGTATGTACAAGAACAATATCAGTGATAGATGAGGTAGTTATATGCATACTGTTAGGTTCTTATTTTTCATAGTAAATAACCCACGGACACTAGAGAAGCTTTAACCAAGTGTAATTCTTCCCAAAGGTTCTGTACAGCTGTAATTCAGACAACCCAACATGTGTCCCATCCAGATATTCATATCCCACTTAAGAAACGTCTCCTTCTCTCCAATGCTTCTTATGGTTTAACAGGAAAAGAGTAACAAGATTCCAAACCCTTATTACTCCCTTCAGGTGACCTGTCCTCACCTCCTGACCTCAACCCCTCCTTCACCTAATCCACAGATGTCCATCTGTCTCCCCTGTATCAACACGGTGCTCTGCTCCCGTCCCCCAACACGTTCCACAGCTATCTGTCCTTCTATAGATACATAAAACCCAGTCTCTTTGATTTCCTATCTCAATGATCAAAGTTTAGCCGATTCCAACAATACAATCAGGGTTAAAGTGGCTGAGCAGCAAGATAATAAATAAATAGTAGCAGCAACGTGTGGCATGAATCTGAATAGAGGCACTGCAGATAGTGCTGATGACTTGTCCATCCGAACCACACATGAACAAGGGAATCTACATTAGGAGAGCCTGTTTCTGTCCTGCCCTTGACTTTGGTGCAGGGCATGTGATGTCCATAGTGTTACGCACGCCTCTGAGAAGAGGGAACGCAACTCCCTGCTACAACTCAACTCTCTGAAGTGCAAGAGGTATGGACTGTAGGTGCAAGTAAGGATGACACAAAACCAGAATCTACCGTTTACTAGGATTTATTTTCATACACGGTAATATGGGGAAAAGGGGCTGGACGGAACCAAAGCAAAGAAAGTAAATATCAAAGTTCCCCCTCTCCTATCTAACCTGCCTACCCACTTAACTTACCTAACTTAGCACCACCTGGTGCCCTAACCAAAATACAGGGGGTGGTCCACCCAGGTCTTACCTAGTGTGCCTAGACAGTAAATATACTACGGGTATATGTATGCCCGCGGGCCTCTTGCCTAAGCACTCCCAAAGTGCCTTCTCCTTCCCCCCTGGGAACAAATGAAACAGAGTAATTATTAACGATTTCACAAACACTCACAAACACAGGACATAGCAAAACTGCTACCAACAACAGTACATACCACACTTTCTGATACACAACCAACACTATATCACAATCTAATTTCTCTCTCTCAATCTCCAAATCTCTACTCCTTATCTCATCTCCTCTCCTCTCTCTCCTGAACAGAACTGGCTTTTATATAGCTTCAGGAGTCTAATTGGATACAGCTGCATCTTGACGAGGGGGCGGGGTCAGCTCTCTAATCATCCATTTGCCATTGAGTCGACCAATCAGCTGGTTGGGGAGTTCAGGAATTTCTCCTGAAACACACACTCAAATACAAATCACAACACAGAAACTGGGGAACGTAACACATAGCCTCTTTGTTGCAAAACTCCCTGATCTTCTCAAAAAGATAAGTTTGTCTAGCTGTGTCCAGTCCAGGTGGTGCTTGTACAGGCAGACCATCTATGGGAGGAAGGATGTCAGCGTTGAGCAGCAGCTGAAACCTGGTCCCAACAGTCTGAATGCTCCTTGGTGACAACAACACACAGGCTCCAGAGCATCTAAGCTGTAAAACAGGAAATAACAAAATAATTGAGAAGACATTACAACCTTGCACAACATAAATTCACGTCCCAAGTTTAGATAAGAAGAATAACCTCATACAATGCAATGAAAATGACATTCACCTGAAGTGCTGGTACTGCTTGAACTGTGGCAGCGGCCTGAAGTACCGAGTCAGGTGTTGTTGCCAGCCATAGCTTTCCACCAGCAGCGTACCATCCTCCAGTCCAACCAGCTGTGGGATGTTGACCCCTGTCACAGTGCTGTCCTTCACATCACCAGCGATCTCAGACAAAGTGTTCACTCTGGTCTTTTTGAAGCGCTGCTTTATAAGGCCGAAGCACCAGTCGGGGGCTTGGTGTGGCCTGTGTTCAGGAAGTGAATGTCCAGACTGTGGTGGAGCTTGTGCATGGTCAGGCACAATACCAGAGCATAAACTTGTTCTTGTTTTGGCCACTGCAGTTGTGAGGAGTTAAAAAGTAGATGGGACCTGGCTACATAGGATCAGAAGGATAGTAGATGGGACCTGGCTACATAGGATCAGAAGGATAGTAGATGGGACCTGGCTGCATAGGATCAGAAGGATAGTAGATGGGACCTGGCTACATAGGATCAGAAGGATAGTAGATGGGACCTGGCTACATAGGATCAGAAGGATAGTAGATGGGACCTGGCTACATAGGATCAGAAGGATAGTAGATGGGACCTGGCTACATAGGATCAGAAGGATAGTAGATGGGACCTGGCTACATAGGGTCAGAAGGATAGTAGATGGGACCTGGCTACATAGGGTCAGAAGGATAGTAGATGGGACCTGGCTACATAGGGTCAGAAGGATAGTAGATGGGACCTGGCTACATAGGGTCAGAAGGATAGTAGATGGGACCTGGCTACATAGGGTCAGAAGGATAGTAGATGGGACCTGGCTGCATAGGGTCAGAAGGATAGTAGATGGGACCTGGCTACATAGGGTCAGACGGATAGTAGATGGGACCTGGCTACATAGGGTCAGAAGGATAGTAGATGGGACCTGGCTACATAGGGTCAGAAGGATAGTAGATGGGACCTGGCTGCATAGGGTCAGAAGGATAGTAGATGGGACCTGGCTGCATAGGGTCAGAAGGATAGTAGATGGGACCTGGCTACATAGGGTCAGAAGGATAGTAGATGGACCTGGCTGCATAGGATCAGAAGGATAGTAGATGGGACCTGGCTGCATAGGGTCAGAAGGATAGTAGATGGGACCTGGCTGTATAGGGTCAGAAGGATAGTAGATGGGACCTGGCTGCATAGGGTCAGAAGGATAGTAGATGGGACCTGGCTGCATAGGGTCAGAAGGATAGTAGATGGGACCTGGCTACATAGGGTCAGAAGGATAGTAGATGGGACCTGGCTACATAGGGTCAGAAGGATAGTAGATGGGACCTGGCTACATAGGGTCAGAAGGATAGTAGATGGGACCTGGCTACATAGGGTCAGAAGGATAGTAGATGGGACCTGGCTACATAGGGTCAGAAGGATAGTAGATGGGACCTGGCTACATAGGGTCAGAAGGATAGTAGATGGGACCTGGCTACATGGGGTCAGAAGGATAGTAGATGGGACCTGGCTACATGGGGTCAGAAGGATAGTAGATGGGACCTGGCTACATAGGGTCAGAAGGATAGTAGATGGGACCTGGCTACATAGGGTCAGAAGGATAGTAGATGGGACCTGGCTACATAGGGTCAGAAGGATAGTAGATGGGACCTGGCTACATGGGGTCAGAAGGATAGTAGATGGACCTGGCTACATAGGGTCAGAAGGATAGTAGATGGGACCTGGCTACATGGGGTCAGAAGGATAGTAGATGGAACCTGGCTACATAGGGTCAGAAGGATAGTAGATGGGACCTGGCTGTATAGGGTCAGAAGGATAGTAGATGGACCTGGCTGCATAGGGTCAGAAGGATAGTAGATGGGACCTGGCTACAAAGGGTCAGAAGGATAGTAGATGGGACCTGGCTGCATAGGGTCAGAAGGATAGTAGATGGACCTGGCTGCATAGGGTCAGAAGGATAGTAGATGGGACCTGGCTGCATAGGATCAGAAGGATAGTAGATGGGACCTGGCTGCATAGGGTCAGAAGGATAGTAGATGGGACCTGGCTACATCGGGTCAGAAGGATAGTAGATGGGACCTGGCTACATAGGGTCAGAAGGATAGTAGATGGGACCTGGCTACATAGGGTCAGAAGGATAGTAGATGGGACCTGGCTGCATAGGGTCAGAAGGATAGTAGATGGGACCTGGCTACATAGGGTCAGAAGGATAGTAGATGGGACATGGCTGCATAGGGTCAGAAGGATAGTAGATGGGACCTGGCTACATAGGGTCAGAAGGATAGTAGATGGGACCTGGCTACATAGGGTCAGAAGGATAGTAGATGGACCTGGCTGCATAGGGTCAGAAGGATAATAGATGGGACCTGGCTGCATAGGGTCAGAAGGATAGTAGATGGGACCTGGCTGCATAGGGTCAGAAGGATAGTAGATGGGACCTGGCTACATAGGGTCAGAAGGATAGTAGATGGGACCTGGCTACATAGGATCAGAAGGATAGTAGATGGGACCTGGCTACATAGGGTCAGAAGGATAGTAGATGGGACCTGGCTACATAGGGTCAGAAGGATAGTAGATGGGACCTGGCTACATAGGGTCAGAAGGATAGTAGATGGGACCTGGCTACATAGGGTCAGAAGGATAGTAGGTGGACCTGGCTACATAGGGTCAGAAGGATAGTAGATGGACCTGGCTACATAGGGTCAGAAGGATAGTAGATGGGACCTGGCTGCATAGGGTCAGAAGGATAGTAGATGGGACCTGGCTACATAGGGTCAGAAGGATAGTAGATGGGACCTGGCTACATAGGATCAGAAGGATAGTAGATGGGACCTGGCTACATAGGGTCAGAAGGATAGTAGATGGGCCCTGGCTACATAGGGTCAGAAGGATAGTAGATGGGACCTGGCTGCATAGGGTCAGAAGGATAGTAGATGGGACCTGGCTGCATAGGGTCAGAAGGATAGTAGATGGACCTGGCTACATAGGGTCAGAAGGATAGTAGATGGGACCTGGCTACATAGGGTCAGAAGGATAGTAGATGGGCCCTGGCTACATAGGGTCAGAAGGATAGTAGATGGGACCTGGCTGCATAGGGTCAGAAGGATAGTAGATGGGCCCTGGCTACATAGGGTCAGAAGGATAGTAGATGGGACCTGGCTACATAGGGTCAGAAGGATAGTAGATGGGACGTGGCTACATAGGGTCAGAAGGATAGTAGATGGGCCCTGGCTACATAGGGTCAGAAGGATAGTAGATGGGACCTGGCTGCATAGGGTCAGAAGGATAGTAGATGGGACCTGGCTACATAGGGTCAGAAGGATAGTAGATGGGACGTGGCTACATAGGGTCAGAAGGATAGTAGATGGGACCTGGCTGCATAGGGTCAGAAGGATAGTAGATGGGACCTGGCTACATAGGGTCAGAAGGATAGTAGATGGGACCTGGCTACATAGGGTCAGAAGGATAGTAGATGGGACCTGGCTGCATAGGGTCAGAAGGATAGTAGATGGGACCTGGCTGCATAGGGTCAGAAGGATAGTAGATGGGACCTGGCTACATAGGGTCAGAAGGATAGTAGATGGGACCTGGCTGCATAGGGTCAGAAGGATAGTAGATGGGACCTGGCTGCATAGGGTCAGAAGGATAGTAGATGGGACCTGGCTACATAGGGTCAGAAGGATAGTAGATGGGACCTGGCTACATAGGGTCAGAAGGATAGTAGATGGGACCTGGCTACATAGGGTCAGAAGGATAGTAGATGGGACCTGGCTGCATAGGGTCAGAAGGATAGTAGATGGGACCTGGCTACATAGGGTCAGACGGATAGTAGATGGGACCTGGCTACATAGGGTCAGAAGGATAGTAGATGGGACCTGGCTACATAGGGTCAGAAGGATAGTAGATGGGACCTGGCTACATAGGGTCAGAAGGATAGTAGATGGGACCTGGCTACATAGGGTCAGAAGGATAGTAGATGGGACCTGGCTACATAGGGTCAGAAGGATAGTAGATGGGACCTGGCTGCATAGGGTCAGAAGGATAGTAGATGGGACCTGGCTACATAGGGTCAGACGGATAGTAGATGGGACCTGGCTACATAGGGTCAGAAGGATAGTAGATGGGACCTGGCTACATAGGGTCAGAAGGATAGTAGATGGGACCTGGCTGCATAGGGTCAGAAGGATAGTAGATGGGACCTGGCTGCATAGGGTCAGAAGGATAGTAGATGGGACCTGGCTACATAGGGTCAGAAGGATAGTAGATGGACCTGGCTGCATAGGATCAGAAGGATAGTAGATGGGACCTGGCTGCATAGGGTCAGAAGGATAGTAGATGGGACCTGGCTGTATAGGGTCAGAAGGATAGTAGATGGGACCTGGCTGCATAGGGTCAGAAGGATAGTAGATGGGACCTGGCTGCATAGGGTCAGAAGGATAGTAGATGGGACCTGGCTACATAGGGTCAGAAGGATAGTAGATGGGACCTGGCTACATAGGGTCAGAAGGATAGTAGATGGGACCTGGCTACATAGGGTCAGAAGGATAGTAGATGGGACCTGGCTACATAGGGTCAGAAGGATAGTAGATGGGACCTGGCTACATAGGGTCAGAAGGATAGTAGATGGGACCTGGCTACATAGGGTCAGAAGGATAGTAGATGGGACCTGGCTACATGGGGTCAGAAGGATAGTAGATGGGACCTGGCTACATGGGGTCAGAAGGATAGTAGATGGGACCTGGCTACATAGGGTCAGAAGGATAGTAGATGGGACCTGGCTACATAGGGTCAGAAGGATAGTAGATGGGACCTGGCTACATAGGGTCAGAAGGATAGTAGATGGGACCTGGCTACATGGGGTCAGAAGGATAGTAGATGGACCTGGCTACATAGGGTCAGAAGGATAGTAGATGGGACCTGGCTACATGGGGTCAGAAGGATAGTAGATGGAACCTGGCTACATAGGGTCAGAAGGATAGTAGATGGGACCTGGCTGTATAGGGTCAGAAGGATAGTAGATGGACCTGGCTGCATAGGGTCAGAAGGATAGTAGATGGGACCTGGCTACAAAGGGTCAGAAGGATAGTAGATGGGACCTGGCTGCATAGGGTCAGAAGGATAGTAGATGGACCTGGCTGCATAGGGTCAGAAGGATAGTAGATGGGACCTGGCTGCATAGGATCAGAAGGATAGTAGATGGGACCTGGCTGCATAGGGTCAGAAGGATAGTAGATGGGACCTGGCTACATAGGGTCAGAAGGATAGTAGATGGGACCTGGCTACATAGGGTCAGAAGGATAGTAGATGGGACCTGGCTACATAGGGTCAGAAGGATAGTAGATGGGACCTGGCTGCATAGGGTCAGAAGGATAGTAGATGGGACCTGGCTACATAGGGTCAGAAGGATAGTAGATGGGACATGGCTGCATAGGGTCAGAAGGATAGTAGATGGGACCTGGCTACATAGGGTCAGAAGGATAGTAGATGGGACCTGGCTACATAGGGTCAGAAGGATAGTAGATGGACCTGGCTGCATAGGGTCAGAAGGATAATAGATGGGACCTGGCTGCATAGGGTCAGAAGGATAGTAGATGGGACCTGGCTGCATAGGGTCAGAAGGATAGTAGATGGGACCTGGCTACATAGGGTCAGAAGGATAGTAGATGGGACCTGGCTACATAGGATCAGAAGGATAGTAGATGGGACCTGGCTACATAGGGTCAGAAGGATAGTAGATGGGACCTGGCTACATAGGGTCAGAAGGATAGTAGATGGGACCTGGCTACATAGGGTCAGAAGGATAGTAGATGGGACCTGGCTACATAGGGTCAGAAGGATAGTAGGTGGACCTGGCTACATAGGGTCAGAAGGATAGTAGATGGACCTGGCTACATAGGGTCAGAAGGATAGTAGATGGGACCTGGCTGCATAGGGTCAGAAGGATAGTAGATGGGACCTGGCTACATAGGGTCAGAAGGATAGTAGATGGGACCTGGCTACATAGGATCAGAAGGATAGTAGATGGGACCTGGCTACATAGGGTCAGAAGGATAGTAGATGGGCCCTGGCTACATAGGGTCAGAAGGATAGTAGATGGGACCTGGCTGCATAGGGTCAGAAGGATAGTAGATGGGACCTGGCTGCATAGGGTCAGAAGGATAGTAGATGGACCTGGCTACATAGGGTCAGAAGGATAGTAGATGGGACCTGGCTACATAGGGTCAGAAGGATAGTAGATGGGCCCTGGCTACATAGGGTCAGAAGGATAGTAGATGGGACCTGGCTGCATAGGGTCAGAAGGATAGTAGATGGGCCCTGGCTACATAGGGTCAGAAGGATAGTAGATGGGACCTGGCTACATAGGGTCAGAAGGATAGTAGATGGGACGTGGCTACATAGGGTCAGAAGGATAGTAGATGGGCCCTGGCTACATAGGGTCAGAAGGATAGTAGATGGGACCTGGCTGCATAGGGTCAGAAGGATAGTAGATGGGACCTGGCTACATAGGGTCAGAAGGATAGTAGATGGGACGTGGCTACATAGGGTCAGAAGGATAGTAGATGGGACCTGGCTGCATAGGGTCAGAAGGATAGTAGATGGGACCTGGCTACATAGGGTCAGAAGGATAGTAGATGGGACCTGGCTACATAGGGTCAGAAGGATAGTAGATGGGACCTGGCTGCATAGGGTCAGAAGGATAGTAGATGGGACCTGGCTGCATAGGGTCAGAAGGATAGTAGATGGGACCTGGCTACATAGGGTCAGAAGGATAGTAGATGGGACCTGGCTGCATAGGGTCAGAAGGATAGTAGATGGGACCTGGCTGCATAGGGTCAGAAGGATAGTAGATGGGACCTGGCTACATAGGGTCAGAAGGACAGTAGATGGGACCTGGCTGCATAGGGTCAGAAGGATAGTAGATGGGACCTGGCTACATAGGGTCAGAAGGATAATAGATGGGACCTGGCTGCATAGGGTCAGAAGGATAGTAGATGGGACCTGGCTGCATAGGGTCAGAAGGATAGTAGATGGGACCTGGCTACATAGGGTCAGAAGGATAGTAGATGGGACCTGGCTGCATAGGGTCAGAAGGATAGTAGATGGGACCTGGCTGCATAGGGTCAGAAGGATAGTAGATGGGACCTGGCTACATAGGGTCAGAAGGACAGTAGATGGGACCTGGCTGCATAGGGTCAGAAGGATAGTAGATGGGACCTGGCTACATAGGGTCAGAAGGATAATAGATGGGACCTGGCTGCATAGGGTCAGAAGGATAGTAGATGGGACCTGGCTGCATAGGGTCAGAAGGATAGTAGATGGGACCTGGCTACATAGGGTCAGAAGGATAGTAGATGGGACCTGGCTACATAGGGTCAGAAGGATAGTAGATGGGACCTGGCTACATAGGGTCAGAAGGATAGTAGATGGGACCTGGCTACATAGGGTCAGAAGGATAGTAGATGGGACCTGGCTACATAGGGTCAGAAGGATAGTAGATGGGACCTGGCTACATAGGGTCAGAAGGATAGTAGATGGGACCTGGCTACATAGGGTCAGAAGGATAGTAGATGGGACCTGGCTACATCGGGTCAGAAGGATAGTAGATGGGACCTGGCTACATAGGGTCAGAAGGATAGTAGATGGGACCTGGCTGCATAGGGTCAGAAGGATAGTAGATGGACCTGGCTACATAGGGTCAGAAGGATAGTAGATGGGACCTGGCTACATAGGGTCAGAAGGATAGTAGATGGGACCTGGCTACATAGGGTCAGAAGGATAGTAGATGGGACCTGGCTACATAGGGTCAGAAGGATAGTAGATGGGACCTGGCTACATAGGGTCAGAAGGATAGTAGATGGGACCTGGCTACATAGGGTCAGAAGGATAGTAGATGGGACCTGGCTACATCGGGTCAGAAGGATAGTAGATGGGACCTGGCTACATAGGGTCAGAAGGATAGTAGATGGGACCTGGCTGCATAGGGTCAGAAGGATAGTAGATGGGACCTGGCTGCATAGGGTCAGAAGGATAGTAGATGGGACCTGGCTACATAGGGTCAGAAGGACAGTAGATGGGACCTGGCTGCATAGGGTCAGAAGGATAGTAGATGGGACCTGGCTACATAGGGTCAGAAGGATAGTAGATGGGACCTGGCTACATCGGGTCAGAAGGATAGTAGATGGGACCTGGCTACATAGGGTCAGAAGGATAGTAGATGGGACCTGGCTGCATAGGGTCAGAAGGATAGTAGATGGACCTGGCTACATAGGGTCAGAAGGATAGTAGATGGGACCTGGCTACATAGGGTCAGAAGGATAGTAGATGGGACCTGGCTACATAGGGTCAGAAGGATAGTAGATGGGACCTGGCTACATAGGGTCAGAAGGATAGTAGATGGGACCTGGCTACATAGGGTCAGAAGGATAGTAGATGGGACCTGGCTACATAGGGTCAGAAGGATAGTAGATGGGACCTGGCTACATAGGGTCAGAAGGATAGTAGATGGGACCTGGCTACATAGGGTCAGAAGGATAGTAGATGGGACCTGGCTACATCGGGTCAGAAGGATAGTAGATGGGACCTGGCTACATAGGGTCAGAAGGATAGTAGATGGGACCTGGCTGCATAGGGTCAGAAGGATAGTAGATGGGACCTGGCTACATAGGGTCAGAAGGATAGTAGATGGGACCTGGCTGCATAGGGTCAGAAGGATAGTAGATGGGACCTGGCTACATAGGGTCAGTAGGATAGTGCACCTGCAAAAAACAAAAGAACATCAAGTTAAAGGAAATATTTAACAATTGTTTACAGACAGATTATTCACTTACTGTATCACAATTCCAGTGGGTCAGAAGTTTACATACACTAAGTTGACTGTGCCTTTAAACAGCTTGGAAAATTCCAGAAAATTATGTCATGGCTTTAGAAGCTTCTGATAGGCGAATTAACATAATTTGAGTCAATTGGAGGTGTACCTGTGGATGTATTTCAAGGCCTACCTTCAAACTCCGTGCCTCTTTGATTGACATCATGGGAAAATCCAAAGAAATCAGCCAAGACCTTAGAATAAAATCAGTAGACCTCCACGAGTCGGGTTCATCCTTGGGATCTTTTTCCAAACGCCTGAAGTTACCACGTTCATCTGTACAAACGATAGTACGCAAGTATAAACACCATGGGACCACGCTGCCGTCATACCGCTCTGGAAGGAGATGCGTTCTGTCTCCTAGAGATGAACGTACCTTGGTGCGAAAAGTGCGAATCAATCCCAGAACAACAGCAAAGGACCTTGGAAACACGTACAAAAGTATCTATATCCACAGTAAAACGAGTTGTACATCGACATAACCTGAAAGGCCGCTCAGCAAGGAAGAAGCCACTACTCCAAAACCGCCATAAAAAAGCCAGACTACGGTTTGCAACTGCACATGGGGACAAGATCGTACTTTTTGGAGAAATGTCCTCTGGTCTGATGAAACAAAAATAGAACTGTATGGTCATGATGACCATCGTTATGTTTGGAGGAAAAAGGGGGAGGCTTGCAAGCCGAAGTACACCTTCCCAACCGTGAAGCACTGGAGTGGCAGCATCATGTTGTGTGGGTGCTTTGCTGCAGGAGGGACTGGGGCATTATGTGGATAATTATGTGGATATTTTGAAGCAACATCTCAAGACATCAGTCAGGAAGTTAAAGCTTGGTCGCAAATGGGTCTTCCAAATGGACAATGACCCCAAGCATACTTCCAAAGTCGTGGCAAAATGGCTTAAGGATAACAAAGTCAAGGTATTGGAGTGGCCATCACAAAGCCCTGACCTCAATCCCATAGAAAATGTGTGGGCAGAACTGAAAAGACTGTGCGAGCAAGGAGGCCTACAAACCTGACTCAGTTTCACCAGCTCTGTCAGGAGGAATGGGCCAAAATTCACCCAACTTATCATGGGAAGCTTGTGGAAGGCTACCTGAAACGTTTTACCCAAGTTAAACAATTTAAAGGCAATGCTAATTTAGTTACGCTTTTTTTGTCGACCTTTACTGACACCGGCCATATTCAACCAGTGTTGAGCATTCGTAAATTCATCAGTTATTTTGCACTCTGGCATGATCAGACGAGAGTTTTAATACACACAATGCTTTAAAAGTTTTTTTTAAAGCAGCTTTAGACAGGATTACCCTACACATACTGACCAGCTCAAATAGACAGAAGTATGCTATATGGCAGACCAATCCAAACTCATCGCTTGACATGTTCAGCCCACTCATTGTCTCAGCTAATCATGGCTAGTGGGAAGGTTGCTGACTTTTTCTGTGGCTTAACCAACTAAGTTCGTAATTTAACAATTTTGTTCATATTTACAGATGGCATAAACCATTATTAAGGCACATGAAAGTTCACATGTTCGAGAAGGCATTTTTGCCCCAAAAAACTATTTTTGATTAAAAAAAAATACTTCCACATTCAAACGGCTCTACTGTGAAGTAGTAGTAGCGACATAAGCACTGTTTCCTGAAACGGGTCACAGGTGTGCGTAATGATGGGGAGCAGATGCTAGGCTTCTTGCTGCCCTCTTACCGCTAGGCTACCTGCCGCCCTCTTACCGCTAGGCTACCTGCCGCCCTCTTACCGCTAGGCTACCTGCCGCCCTCTTACCGCTAGGCTTCCTGCCGCCCTCTTACCGCTAGGCTACCTGCCGCCCTCTTACCGCTAGGCTACCTGCTGCCCTCTTACCGCTAGGCTACCTGCTGCCCTCTTACCGCTAGGCTACCTGCTGCCCTCTTACCGCTAGGCTACCTGCCGCCTTCAATATTCTATTGTTATCTGATGTTGTGCTTGGCTGATATTCTGTTTGGCTCTGTTTGTCCTAGGGGGCGTTCCATCCGTTTACCCATGTGTACACCCAGATAGACGTGAAGAGGGTTATCGCCCACGCCAGACTCAGAGGCATCAGGGTCCTGGCTGAATTTGACTCCCCGGGACACACCCAGTCATGGGGCAAAGGTAACACACACACACACACACACACACACACACACACACACACACACACACACACACACACACACACAGAGTCATGGGGCAAAGGTAACACACACACACCCTCAGTCATGGGGCAAAGGTAACACACACACACACACACCCAGTCATGGGGCAAAGGTAACACACACATTCATGGGGCAAAGGTAAGGCACACACACAGTCATGTGGCAAAGTTAACACACGCATACACCCACTCATGGGGCAAAGGTAACACACACACACACACCCTCAGTTATGGGGCAAAGGTAATACACACACACACCCTCAGTTATGGGGCAAAGGTAACACACACACACCAAGTCATGGGGCAAAGGTAACACACACACAAACACACCCGGTCAAGGGGCAAAGGTAATACACACACACACACACAGTCGTGTGGTAAAGGTAACACACACACACACACACCCTCAGTTATGGGGCAAAGGTAACACACACACACACACACAGTCATGGGGCAAAGGTAACACACACACAAACACACCCGGTCAAGGGGCAAAGGTAATACACACACACCCTCAGTCATGGGGCAAAGGTAACACACACACACACACACACCCAGTCATGGGGCAAAGGTAACACACACATTCATGGGGCAAAGGTAAGGCACACACACAGTCATGTGGCAAAGTTAACACACGCATACACCCACTCATGGGGCAAAGGTAACACACACACACACACCCTCAGTTATGGGGCAAAGGTAATACACACACACACCCTCAGTTATGGGGCAAAGGTAACACACACACACCAAGTCATGGGGCAAAGGTAACACACACACAAACACACCCGGTCAAGGGGCAAAGGTAATACACACACACACACCCAGTCGTGTGGTAAAGGTAACACACACACACACACACCCTCAGTTATGGGGCAAAGGTAACACACACACACACACACACACAGTCATGGGGCAAAGGTAACACACACACAAACACACCCGGTCAAGGGGCAAAGGTAATACACACACACACCCAGTCATGTGGTAAAGGTAACACACACACACACACACACACACACACGGTCATGGGGCAACGGTAACACACACACCCTCAGTCATGGGGCAAAGGTAACACACACACCCACCCAGTCATTGGGCAAAGGTAACACACACACACACACACCCACAGTCATGGGGCAAAGGTAACACACACACACACACACACACACACACACACACACACACACTCAGTCATGGGGCAAAGGTAACACACACAGTCATGGGGCAAAGGTAAGGTACACACACAGTCATGGGGCAAAGGTAACACACACACAGTCATGGGGAAAAGGTAACACACACACACAGTCATGGGGCAAAGGTAACACACACACCCACCCAGTCATGGGGCAAAGGTAACACACACACAGTCATGGGGAAAAGGTAACACACACACACCCTCAGTCATGGGGCAAAGGTAACATACACACACACAGTCATGGGGCAAAGGTAACACACACCCAGTCATGGACTCTGCTTCTGATTGCTAACTAGATTCATAACATTTTAGGTTCTATGACAGAGGTTATAATGTCTTATATAGCCGTTATAAAGGCTTTATGACCGCACTCCCCAGAACAGCCCGGTCTCCTGACCCCCTGCTATAAGGGGACAGTTACCTCTGGGACTTTCGGACCAGTGAACCCAGCCATCTCTCCCCACCCTTAACCCCCTCACCCCTCTCTCCTCAGGACAGCCCGGTCTCCTGACCCCCTGCTATAAGGGCACAGTTACCTCTGGGACTTTCGGACCAGTGAACCCAGCCATCTCTCCCCACCCTTAACCCCCTCACCCCTCTCTCCTCAGGACAGCCCGGTCTCCTGACCCCCTGCTATAAGGGCACAGTCCCCTCTGGGACGTTTGGTCCAGTGAACCCAGCCATCCCTCCCCAACCTTAACCCCCTCACCCCTCTCTCCTCAGGACAGCCCGGTCTCCTGACCCCCTGCTATAAGGGCACAGTCCCCTCTGGGACGTTTGGTCCAGTGAACCCAGCCATCCCTCCCCAACCTTAACCCCCTCACCCCTCACTCCCCAGAACAGCCCGGTCTCCTGACCCCCTGCTATAAGGGGACAGTTACCTCTGGGACTTTCGGACCAGTGAACCCAGCCAACTCCTCCAGCTGCTACACTAGTTCTAACCAGTGGTATAAAGCACTTAAGTAAAAATACCCCCAAAAAACGACTTAAGTACTTTAAAGTATCTGTACTTTACTATTTATATTTTTGACAACTTTTACTTTTACTTCACTACATTCCTAAAGAAAATAATGTACTTTTTTATCCATACATTTTCCCTGACACCCAAAAGTACTCGTTACATTTTGAATGCTTAGCAGGACAGGAAAATGGTCCAATTCACTCCCTTATCAAGAGAACATCCCTGGTCATCTCTACTGCCTCTAATCTGGAGGACTCACTAAACAGAGAACATCCCTGGTCATCCCTACTGCCTCTGATCTGGAGGACTCACTAAACAGAGAACATCCCTACTGCCTCTGATCTGGAGGACTCACTAAACACACATGCTTCGTTTGTAAATTATGTCTGAGTGTTGGAGTGTGCCCTTGGCTTTCTGTAAATTATGTCTGAGTGTTGGAGTGTGCCCTTGGCTTTCTGTAAATTATGTCTGAGTGTTGGAGTGTGCCCTTGGCTTTCTGTAAATTATGTCTGAGTGTTGGAGTGTGCCCTTGGCTTTCTGTAAATTATGTCTGAGTGTTGGAGTGTGCCCTTGGCTTTCTGTAAATTATGTCTGAGTGTTGGAGTGTGCCCTTGGCTTTCTGTAAATTATGTCTGAGTGTTGGAGTGTGCCCTTGGCTTTCTGTAAATAAAAAAAACAATAATATGGAGCCATCTTGTTTGCTTAATATAAGGATTTTGAAAAGATTTGTACTTTTGATTTAACTTTTGATTTATTTGACTAGGCAAGTCAGTTAAGAACACATTCTTATTTACAATGACGGCCTACCAAAAGGCCTTCTGCGGGGACTGGGGCTGGGATAATTATTATTATTATTTTTTAAACTGAAAGTATATTTTAGCAATTACATTTACTTTTGATACTTAAGTATATGTTGTTAGGATCTAATCCTCAGAGTAAAACACTCAAAGGACACTATGAAAGCTTAACCAAGTTTATTCTGCCCAGAGGATCAATACAGCTGTATTAGACAAAACATGTTTCCATCACAAGTATATAGACTCCAATTTAGGCAATCCTCCTCCTCTCCAATCCTTACATCTATTATGATTCGACAGGAAGAGGAAGTAATAAGGTAATAAACCATCATTTCTCCCTCAAGGGGATCTGATCTGACCTCAACCCCTCATTTGCCTAATCCACAGATGTCCATCCGTATCCCCCATAGCAATCCTGGGACTTCCTCCCGTCCACCCAGCACATTCCAAAGCCATCTGGCTTCAACAACAACCAGTCTCTATCACCCCTCAGATACTATAGTCTTACATCTGATATATCATATCTCTAGGATAGCAATGTTCCAAGTTTAAACCAGAATCCAACAATTTAAAACCAAATACTTTTAGACTTTTACTCTAGTATTTTACTGGGTGACTTTCACTTTTACTTGACTCATTTTCTATGAAGGTATCTTTACTTTTACTCAAGTATGAACATTTGGTACTTTTCCCACCACTTGTTCTAACTAACCATAACCCTAACCCACCCATCCCTCCCCACCTATAACCCCCTCACCCCTCTCTCCTCAGGACAGTCCGGTCTCCTGACCCCCTGCTATAAGGGCACAGTCCCCTCTGGGACGTTTGGTCCAGTGAACCCAGCCATCCCTCCCCACCCTTAACCCCCTCACCCCTCTCTCCTCAGGACAGTCCGGTCTCCTGACCCCCTGCTATAAGGGCACAGTCCCCTCTGGGACGTTTGGTCCAGTGAACCCAGCCAACTCCGCCAGCTACCAGTTCATGACCCGCCTGTTTAAAGAGGTCACCTCGGTGTTTCCTGACTCTTACATCCACCTGGGAGGGGACGAGGTAGACTTTACCTGCTGGTAGGTTGATTTGATGTTAAGGCTGTACAAACTTGATTAACTGTTTGACTTTTTTTTGAATAGTGAAGAAAGTATATATATCAAAAAGTAGTGTATCTCTTGATGCTGTGAGGACATTATTGTTGCTACTGTTCAGTTTGTTTTGTTGAGACATGTGAAGAGGGCTGTCCGTTACAGTACATCTACTGACTATGCAAAACATTTGTATTGGTATTTATTATGGATCATCATTAGTTCCTGCCAAGGCAGCAGCTACTCTTCCTGGGGTTTATTATGGATCTCCATTAGTTCCTGCCAAGGCAGCAGCTACTCTTCCTGGGGTTTATTATGGATCCCCATTAGTTCCTGTCAAGGCAGCAGCTACTCTTCCTGGGGTTTATTATGGATCCCCATTAGTTCCTGCCAAGGCAGCAGCTACTCTTCCTGGGGTTTATTATGGATCCCCATTAGTTCCTGCCAAGGCAGCAGCTACTCTTCCTGGGGTTTATTATGGATCCCCATTAGTTCCGGTCGGTCCATAGTCGTCAAGGCAGCAGCTACTCTTCCTGGGGTTTATTATGGATCCCCATTAGTTCCTGCCAAGGCAGCAGCTACTCTTCCTGGGGTTTATTATGGATCCCCATTAGTTCCTGCCAAGCCAGCAGCTACTCTTCCTGGGGTTTATTATGGATCCCCATTAGTTCCTGCCAAGGCAGCAGCTACTCTTCCTGGGGTTTATTATGGATCCCCATTAGTTCCTGCCAAGGCAGCAGCTACTCTTCCTGGGGTTTATTATGGATCTCCATTAGTTCCTGCCAAGGCAGCAGCTACTCTTCCTGGGGTTTATTATGGATCATCATTAGTTCCTGCCAAGGCACCAGCTACTCTTCCTGGGGTTTATTATGGATCCCCATTAGTTCCTGCCAAGGCAGCAGCTACTCTTCCTGGGGTTTATTATGGATCATCATTAGTTCCTGCCAAGGCAGCAGCTACTCTTCCTGGGGTTTATTATGGATCCCCATTAGTTCCTGCCAAGGCAGCAGCTACTCTCCTGGGGTTTATTATGGATCTCCAATTAGTTCCTGCCAAGGCAGCAGCTACTCTTCCTGGGGTTTATTATGGATCCCATTAGTTCCTGCCAAGGCAGCAGCTACTCTTCCTGGGGTTTATTATGGATCTCCATTTAGTTCCTGCAAGGCAGCAGCTACTCTTCCTGGGGTTTATTAGGAGTCATCCATTAGTTCCTGCCCAAGGCAGCAGCTGACTCTTCCTGGGGTTTATTATGGGATCTCCCATTAGTTTCCTGTCCAAGGCAGCAGCTACTCTTCCGGGGGTGTATCTATGGATCTCCCATTAGTTCCCTGTCAAGGCAGCCGCTACTCTTCCTGGGGTTTATTATGGATCTCCATTAGTTCCTGCCAAGGAAGCAGCTACTCTCCTGGGGTTTTATATGGATCCCCATTAGTTCCTGCCAAGGACAAGCAGTTACTCTTCCTGGGGTTATTATGGACTACCAATTAGATTCATGCCAAGACAGGCAGGCTACTCTTTCCTGGGGTTTATTATGGATCATCATTAGTTCCTGCCAATGGATCTCCATTAGTTCATGCCAAGGCAGCAGCTACTCTTCCTGGGGTTTATTATGGATCTCCATTAGTTCTGCCAAGGCAGCAGCTACTCTTCCTGGGTTTATTATGGATCTCCATTAGTTCCTGTCAAGGCAGCAGCTACTCTTCCTGGGGTTTATTATGGATCTCCATTAGTTCCTGTCAAGGCAGCAGCTACTCTTCCTGGGGTTTATTATGGATCTCCATTAGTTCCTGTCAAGGCAGCAGCTACTCTTCCTGGGGTTTATTATGGATACCCATTAGTTCCTGCCAAGACAGCAGCTACTCTTCCTGGGGTTTATTATGGATACCCATTAGTTCCTGCCAAGACAGCAGCTACTCTTCCTGGGGTTTATTATGGAT
>NW_024060032.1:0-10000 GCF_016432855.1 Salvelinus namaycush
TCCCTTTAGCACAAGTTGAGATGTCTGCAATGACAACAATCTCAGTCCGATGATGCTGTGACACACCTCCCCAGACCATGACGGACCCTCCACCTCCAAATCGATCCCGCTCCAGTGTACAGGCCTCGGTGTAACGCTCATTCCATCGACGATCAACGCAAATCCGAACATCATCCCTGGTGAGACAAAACCGCGACTCGTCAGTGAAGAGCACTTTTTGCCAGTCCTGTCTGGTCCAGCGACGGTGGGTTTGTGCCCATAGGCGACGTTGTTGCCGGTGATGTCTGGTGAGGACCTGCCTTACAACAGGCCTACAAGCCCTCAGTCCAGCCTCTCTCAGCCTATTGCAGACAGTCTGAGCACTGATGGAGGGATTGTGTATTCCTGTTGTAACTCGGGCAGTTGTTGTTGCCATCCTGTACCTGTCCCGCAGGTGTGATGTTCGGATGTACCGATCCTGTACAGGTGTTGTTACACCTGGTCTGCCACGGCGAGGACAATCAGCTGTCCATCCTGTCTCCCTGTAGAGCTGTCTTAGGCATCTCACAGTATGGACATTGCAATTTATTGACCTGGCCACATCAGCAGTCCTCATGCCTCCTTGCAGCATGCCTAAGGCACGTTCACATAGATGAGCAGGGACCCTGGGCATCTTTCTTTTGGTGTTTTTCAGAGTCAGTAGAAAGGCCTACTTAGTGTCCTACATTTTCATAGCTGTGACCTTAATTGCCTACCGTCTTTAAGCAGTTAGTGTCTTAACGACCGTTTCACAGGTGAATGTCATTAATTGTTTATGGTTCATTGAACAAGCATGGGAAACAGAGTTTAAACCTTTTACAATGAAGATCTGTGAAGTTATTTAGATTTTTACGAATTATCTTTGAAAGACAGGGTCCTGAAAAAGGGACGTTTACATGAACCACTGGAAACACAGAAAGCCCACAATCATTGCCACTAGTGATTTTAAAACAAGCTATAAAGTTGAGTATGTTATCAAAATTATACAAAGATGGCCACGTTGGGTTTATACAATGAAGACATAAGGAGTCCGGAAACAAATGCAGTTGGTGAGTTTAATATCAAGAAACATGAAGATAGACAAGAGAAGCGTACTGGACATGAAAACAAAACCAAAAACTCTCTGAAGACTGAGGCTACTGAGGGCTAAATAAAGGGTAAGTAATCAAGGTCATGATGAAGTCCAGGTGTGTATAACTATGGGTGTCACGGCCGTCGTCGGAAGGAGACCAAGGCGCAGCGTGGCGAGCGTACATTTTACTTTTATTCGAATGTCGCCAACAAAACAAGAAACAAAGAAATGACCGTGAAGCTTAACAGGTCTATAGTTTCACCAACAAAGATAACTACCCACAAACACCAAAGGAAAAAAGGCTGCCTAAGTATGATTCCCAATCAGAGACAACGATAGACAGCTGTCCCTGATTGAGAACCATACCCTGCCAAAATATAGAAATACAAAACATAGAAATAAAGAAACTAGAATTCCCACCCTAGTCACACCCTGGCCTAAACAAAATAGAGAATAAAAGCCTCTCTATGGCCAGGGCATGACAGTACCCCCCCCCCCCCAAAGTACCCCCCCCCCCCCCCCCCCCCCCCCCAAAACCTGACTCGAAAGGGGAGGGTCCGGGTGGGCATCTATTCACGGCGGCGGCTCCGGTGCGGGACGTAGACCCCGCTCCACCTCTGGTTCTCCCCACTTTGGTGGCGCCTCTGGTGCGGGGACCCTCGTCGCCGACCCCGGACTGGGGACCCTCGCTGCAGGCTCCAGACTGGGAACCCTCGCCGCAGGCCCCGGACTGGGAACCCTCGCAGCAGGCCCCGGACTGAGGACCCTCGCTACAGGCCCCGGACTGGGGACCCTCTCTGCAGGCCCCGGACTGGGGACCCTCGTTGCAAGCCCCGGACTGGGGACCGTCGCTGGAGCTTCTGGACTGGGAGGCCGTCGCTGGAGGCTCCGGACTGGAGACCGTCACTGCAGGCTTCGTGCCATGAATCATCACTGGCAGCTTCGTGCCATGGATCATCACTGGAGGCTTCGTGCCATGGATCACCACTGGAGGCTTGGTGCCATGGATCATCACTGGAGGCTTCGGGCCATGGATCATCACTGGAGTGAGGAGACATCTAGGCAGCCTGGTGCGTGGAGCTGCCACAGGGTTTACCAGGCTGGGGAGACATATAGGAGGCCTGGTTCTGGGAGCAGGCACAGGACTCACCAAGCTGGGGAGACATACGGAGGCCTGGTTCTGGGAGTAGGCACCGGATACACTGGGCCGTGGAGGCGCACTGGAGGTCTCTAGTGTAGAGCCTGCACAACCCGTCCTGGCTGGATGGTTACCTTCGCCCGGCAAAGGCGGGGCGCTGGCACAGGACGCACTGGGCTGTGCAGACGCACCGGAGACACAGTGCGCAGAGCCGGCGCAGGATATCCGGAGCCGTAGAGACGTACTGGTGGCCAGATGCGCTGATCCGGCACCATCCGTCCTGGCCTCGTGTGCCGTCCCCCCCCCCCCCCCCCCCCCCCCCCCCAAATCATTTTTTTTTTTAAGTGGCCTCCCGGTCTTTAGTGCCAGCCGTGACCCTGTGTAATCCTGGGCCCACCTCTGTTTCCGCTTTCCTCGCCTCTGCCTCCGCTTTCCTCGCTGCTTCCACCTGCTCCCAGGGCAGGCGATCATTCCCCGCCAGGATCTCCTCCCACGTCCAGGATCCTTTCCCATTCAAAATGTCCTCCCACTTCCAGGATCCTTTCCCATTCAAAATGTCCTCCCACGTCCATTTCTCCTGACCACGCTGCTTGGTCCGTTTGTGGTGGGTAGTTCTGTCACGGCCGTCGTCAGAAGGAGACCAAGGCGCAGCGTGGTAATAATGGCATAATGATGGCATAATGAGGGTTGCTAGGTGTGCATAATAAAGGTTGCCAGGTATGCGTAATGAGGATTGCCAGGTGTGCATAATGAGGGTTGCCAGGTGTGTATAATGAGGGTTGCCAGGTGTGCATAATGAGGGTTGCCAGGTGTGCGTAATGAGGGTTGCCAGGTGTGCGTAATAAGGGTTGCCAGGTGTCCGTAATGAGAGTTGCCAGGTGTGCATAATGAGGGTTGCCAGGTGTGCGTAATGTGGGTTGCCAAGTGTGCGTAATGAGGGTTGCCAGGTGTGTGTAATGTGGGTTGCCAGTTGTGCATAATGAGGATTGCCAGGTGTGCATAATGAGGGTTGCCAGGTGTGCGTAATGAGGGTTGCCAGGACTTCGAGCTCCAGAGCAGAAGAGCGGGAGTAGGAGTGACAGTTTAACCTGTACATGTGTGATTCGTTCTAGAATCGGGAATGCTGTACATCAAAATAAATCCACACAATGCAAGCTCCTTCTCTTCAATTGTATATGTCCTTAAGATTCAATCATGTAATGATCTAGGGAGAATGTGTGGGTGTACTGTAATATAGTATATGTCCTTAGGATTCAATGCTGTTAGGATCTAGGGAGAATGTGTGGGTGTACTGTAATGCAATATAGAACTGTATCTAGACTACTGTACAATTCCATCTAATTACAATGGATTCCTAATGAAATCTGATGGCATGCCATAACCCGTGACCATGGCAAATGAAGATTTAACATACCGTTGTTTCATACACACAAACATACACACACACAATCAAGATGTAACATAGCAATGTTTCATACACACCAATACACACATAAATCTCCACAAATACAAGTGCATGCAGGCACGCACACACACACACACACACAGACGTGCACGCACACACACAAATGTACATACTCGTACACACACGTACACACGTGTGCTTACGCATGAACACACACACACACACACACACACACACACACACACACACACACACACACACACACACACACACACACACACACACACACACACACACACACACACACACACACACACACACACACACTGCACAAGGCTAACAGTGGGTGCAGGTGCATGTGAGAGGTTGAAGAAATATGAGGCTTGGAGGGCTTCAAGGGCATTCCTTGGAACACTGTGGGTCCCTAATGGCTCCCTATTCCCTTTGTAGTGTAGTCCTATGGGCCCTGGTCAAAACTAGTGCACTACCCTATGGGCCCTGGTCAAAACTAGTGCACTACCCTATGGGCCCTGGTCAAAACTAGTGCACTACAGAGGGAATAGGGAGCCATTTGGGACACGCACTGCTGATTGATAAACGTCCCTGTACGTCCTTAGAAAGATGGCCTTCCACCTCTCCTGCCAGCTCTGCTCTGTCCTGCCCAGGTTGATTCATGTACTGTACAATACAGACTGATCACTTTAGAATACAGCACCCTACACTGTCCTCTGGTCCCTGATACAGCACCCTACACTGTCCTCTGGTCCCTGATACAGCACCCTCACTGTCCTCTGGTCCCTGGTACAGCACCCTACACTGTCCTCTGGTCCCTGATACAGCACCCTACACTGTCCTCTGGTCCCTGATACAGCACCCTACACTGTCCTCTGGTCCCTGATACAGCACCCTACACTGTCCTCTGGTCCCTGATAGTGAACCCTACCCAGTCCTCTGGTCCATGATACAGCACCCTACACAGTCCTCTGGTCCCTGATACAGCACCCTACACTGTCCTCTGGTCCCTGATACAGCACCCTACACTGTCCTCTGGTCCCTGATACAGCACCCTACACAGTCCTCTGGTCCCTGATACAGCACCCTACACAGTCCTCTGGTCCCTGATACAGCACCCTACACTGTCTTCTGGTCCCTGATACAGCACCATACACTGTCCTCTGGTCCCTGATACAGCACCCTACACAGTCCTCTGGTCCCTGATACAGCACCCTACACTGTCCTCTGGTCCCTGATACAGCACCCTACACTGTCCTCTGGTCCCTGATACAGCACCCTACGCTGTCCTCTGGTCCCTGATACAGCACCCTACACTGTCCTCTGGTCCCTGATACAGCACCCTACCCTGTCCTCTGGTCCCTGATACAGCACCCTAGACTGTCCTCTGGTCCCCGATACAGCACCCTACACTGTCCTCTGGTCCCTGATACAGCACCCTACACTGTCCTCTGGTCCCTGATACAGCACCCTACACAGTCCTCTGGTCCCTGATACAGCACCCTACACAGTCCTCTGGTCCCTGATACAGCACCCTACACAGTCCTCTGGTCCCTGATACAGCACCCTACACAGTCCTCTGGTCCCTGATACAGCACCCTACACAGTCCTCTGGTCCCTGATACAGCACCATACACAGTCCTCTGGTCCCTGATACAGCACCCTACACTGTCCTCTGGTCCCTGATACAGCACCCTACACTGTCCTCTGGTCCCTGATACAGCACCCTACACAGTCCTCTGGTCCCTGATACAGCACCCTACACTGTCCTCTGGTCCCTGATACAGCACCCTACACTGTCCTCTGGTCCCTGATACAGCACCCTACACTGTCCTCTGGTCCCTGATACAGCACCCTACACAGTCCTCTGGTCCCTGATACAGCACCCTACACTGTCCTCTGGTCCCTGATACAGCACCCTACACAGTCCTCTGTTCCCTGATACAGCACCCTACACTGTCCTCTGGTCCCTGATACAGCACCCTACACTGTCCTCTGGTCCCTGATACAGCACCCTACACAGTCCTCTGGTCCCTGATACAGCACCCTACACTGTCCTCTGGTCTCTGATACAGCACCCTACACAGTCCTCTGGTCCCTGATACAGCACCCTACACTGTTCTCTGGTCCCTGATACAGCACCCTACACTGTTCTCTGGTCCCTGATACAGCACCCTACACTGTCCTCTGGTCCCTGATACAGCACCCTACACTGTCCTCTGGTCCCTGATACAGCACCCTACACTGTCCTCTGGTCCCTGATACAGCACCCTACACTGTCCTCTGGTCCCTGATACAGCACCCTACACTGTCCTCTGGTCCCTGATACAGCACCCTACACTGTCCTCTGGTCTCTGATACAGCACCCTACACAGTCCTCTGGTCCCTGATACAGCACCCTACACAGTCCTCTGGTCTCTGATACAGCACCCTACACAGTCCTCTGGTCCATGATACAGCACTCTACACTGTCCTCTGGTCCCTGATACAACACCCTACACTGTTCTCTGGTCCCTGATACAGCACCCTACACTGTCCTCTGGTCCCTGATACAGCACCCTACACAGTCCTCTGGTCCCTGATACAGCACCCTACACTGTCGTCTGGTCCCTTTTACAGCACCCTACACAGTCCTCTGGTCCCTGATAGAGCACCCTCACTGTCCTCTGGTCCCTGATACAGCACCCTACACTGTCCTCTGGTCCCTGATACAGCACCCTACACTGTCCTCTGGTCCCTGATACAGCACCCTACACTGTCCTCTGGTCCCTGATACAGCACCCTACACTGTCTTCTGGTCCCTGATACAGCACCCTCACTGTCCTCTGGTCCCTGATACAGCACCCTACACTGTCCTCTGGTCCCTGATACAGCGCCCTACACTGTCCTCTGGTCCCTGATACAGCACCCTACACTGTCCTCTGGTCCCTGATACAGCACCCTACACAGTCCTCTGGTCCCTGATACAGCACCCTACGCTGTCCTCTGGTCCCTGATACAGCACCCTACACTGTCCTCTGGACCCTGATACAGCACCCTACACTGTCCTCTGGTCCCTGATACAGCACCCTACACTGTCCTATGGTCCCTGATACAGCACCCTACACTGTCATCTGGTCCCTGATACAGCACCTTACACTGTCCTCTGGTCCCTGATACAGCACCCTACACTGTCCTCTGGTCCCTGATACAGCACCCTACACAGTCCTCTGGTCCCTGATACAGCACCCTACACAGTCCTCTGGTCCCTGATACAGCACCCTACACTGTCCTCTGGTCCCTGATACAGCACCCTACACTGTCCTCTGGTCTCTGATACAGCACCCTACACTGTCCTCTGGTCCCTGATACAGCACCCTACACTGTCCTCCGGTCCCTGATACAGCACCCTACACTGTCCTCTGGTCCCTGATACAGCACCCTACACAGTCCTCTGGTCCCTGATACAGCACCCTACACAGTCCTCTACAGAGAACCTGACATACGGGATGCAGCGCTGTTAAAGGGATAGTTGAGGCATACTAAACATTCAGCTCCTATTTATGAACACATCTCTGGATACTGATGTGAACAACCTGGATCTCAACACAGTCAAAACAATCGAGATGGTGGTTGACTACAGGAAGTGCCCCACACCATTTCTCTGTCAGCACGACCAAGTCATTCAAATTCCTGCAAACCATCATCTCCCACAACCTCAAGTGGGGAGGACAAACATCACAGTGGTGACCATGACGATTTGACAGAGGACGTACCATCTGCGCCAGCTGAGGAAACTCAAACTCTCTCGGACACTTCTGGTTCAATTGTACACATCCATCACCGAGTCCCTCCTCACCTCTTCTATCACCGTCTGGTTTAGGTATGCACCTGCCCGCTGCAAGGGCAAACAGCAGCGCGTTGTCCAGTCTGTGGAAAAGGTCATCGGCTGTCACTTGCCCTCCATCAAGGACCTGCCTGCCTCCAGCACAAGGACGCAGGTCAGATCATCGCCGCCCCTGCCTGACCCTGCCTGACCCTGCCTGACCCTGCCTGACCCTGCCCGACCCTGCCCGACCCGGCACCCTATATTTCAAAGACTCCGCTCTGACAGACGGTTTAAATCAGAAATTGTGTCCCGATTTGACCACGTTTGAATGACAAACAATAACCCAAGACCCCAGCTGACCCCTGGTGATGCAGCAGGTCAAGGCCCCAGCTGACCCCTGGTGATGCAGCAGGCCAAGACCCCAGCTGACCCCTGGTGATGCAGCAGGTCAAGACCCCAGCTGACCCCTGGTGATGCAGCAGGTCAAGGCCCCAGCTGACCCCTGGTGATGCAGCAGGTCAAGGCCCCAGCTGACCCCTGGTGATGCAGCAGGTCAAGACCCCAGCTGACCCCTGGTGATGCAGCAGGTCAAGACCCCAGCTGACCCCTGGTGATGCAGCAGGTCAAGGCCCCAGCTGACCCCTGGTGATGCAGCAGGTCAAGGCCCCAGCTGACCCCTGGTGATGCAGCAGGTCAAGACCCCAGCTGACCCCTGGTGATGCAACAGGTCAAGGCCCCAGCTGACCCCTGGTGATGCAACAGGTCAAGGCCCCAGCTGACCCCTGGTGATGCAGCAGGTCAAGGCCCCAGCTGACCCCTGGTGATGCAGCAGGCCAAGGCCCCAGCTGACCCCTGGTGATGCAGCAGGCCAAGGCCCCAGCTGACCCCTGGTGATGCAACAGGTCAAGGCCCCAGCTGACCCCTAGTGATGCAGCAGGTCAAGACCCCAGCTGACCCCTGGTGATGCAGCAGGTCAAGGCCCCAGCTGACCCCTGACCCCTGGTGATGCAGCAGGTCAAGGCCCCAGCTGACCCCTGGTGATGCAGCAGGTCAAGGCCCCAGCTGACCCCTGGTGATGCAACAGGTCAAGGCCCCAGCTGACCCCTGGTGATGCAACAGGTCAAGGCCCCAGCTGACCCCTGGTGATGCAGCAGGTCAAGGCCCCAGCTGACCCCTGGTGATGCAGCAGGCCAAGGCCCCAGCTGACCCCTGGTGATGCAGCAGGCCAAGGCCCCAGCTGACCCCTGGTGATGCAACAGGTCAAGGCCCCAGCTGACCCCTAGTGATGCAGCAGGTCAAGACCCCAGCTGACCCCTGGTGATGCAGCAGGTCAAGGCCCCAGCTGACCCCTGACCCCTGGTGATGCAGCAGGTCAAGGCCCCAGCTGACCCCTGGTGATGCAGCAGGTCAAGGCCCCAGCTGACCCCTGGTGATGCAGCAGGTCAAGGCCCCAGCTGACCCCTGGTGATGCAGCAGGTCAAGGCCCCAGCTGACCCCTGGTGATGCAGCAGGTCAAGGCCCCAGCTGACCCCTAGTGATGCAGCAGGTCAAGGCCCCAGCTGACCCCTGGTGATGCAGCAGGTCAAGGCCCCAGCTGACCCCTGGTGATGCAGCAGGTCAAGGCCCCAGCTGACCCCTGGTGATGCAGCAGGTCAAGGCCCCAGCTGACCCCTAGTGATGCAGCAGGTCAAGGCCCCAGCTGACCCCTAGTGATGCAGCAGGTCAAGGCCCCAGCTGACCCCTGGTGATGCAGCAGGTCAAGGCCCCAGCTGACCCCTGGTGATGCAGCAGGTCAAGGCCCCAGCTGACCCCTGGTGATGCAGCAGGTCAAGGCCCCAGCTGACCCCTGGTGATGCAGCAGGTCAAGGCCCCAGCTGACCCCTAGTGATGCAGCAGGTCAAGGCCCCAGCTGACCCCTGACCCCTGGTGATGCAGCAGGTCAAGGCCCCAGCTGACCCTTGACCCCTGGTGATGCAGCAGGTCAAGGCCCCAGCTGACGACCGGTGATGCAGCAGGTCAATGATCTGGCTGCAGAACTCAAGGTTACGACTTCAATAACACACAACCATGTTTGTCTTGAAAAGGAAATGTGAAATTGAGGCTCAGATATACTCTCCTAAAAGAGACAATGTCTTTTTTTGGTGCAGAGGATAAAGACAGCTTCCCTGGTGGTGCAGATGATAAAGACAGCTTCCCTGGTGGTGCAGAGGATAAAGACAGCTTCCCTGGTGGTGCAGAGGATAAAGACAGCTTCCCTGGTGGTGCAGAGGATAAAGACAGCTTCCCTGGTGGTGCAGAGGATAAAGACAGCTTCCCTGGTGGTGCAGAGGCTAAAGACAGCTTCCCAGGGGGTGCAGAGGATAAAGACAGCTTCCCTGGTGGTGTAGAGGATAAAGGCAGCTTCTCTGGTGGTGCTGAGGATAAAGACAGCTTCCCAGGGGGTGCAGAGGATAAAGACAGCTTCCCTGGTGGTGCAGAGGATAAAGACAGCTTCCCTGGTGGTGCAGAGGATAAAGATGGCTTCCCTGGTGGTGCAGAGGATAAAGA
>NW_024060032.1:15000-28806 GCF_016432855.1 Salvelinus namaycush
TGGGTAAAACTATATTCAAACAGACAGTTGTTTCCCCACTGGTGTTTTCTGGGTAGAACTATATTCAAACAGACTGTTGTTTCCCCTCTCTGGTGTTTTCTGGGTAGAACTATATTCAAACAGACTGTTGTTTCCCCTCTCTGGTGTTTTCTGGGTAGAACTATATTCCAACAGACTGTTGTTTCCCCTCTCTGGTGTTTTCTGGGTAGAACTATATTCCAACAGACTGTTGTTTCCCCTCTCTGGTGTTTTCTGGGTAGAACTATATTCAAACAGACAGTTGTTTCCCCTCTCTGGTGTTTTCTGGGTAGAACTATATTCAAACAGACAGTTGTTTCCCCTCTCTGGTGTTTTCTGGGTAGAACTATATTCAAACAGACAGTTGTTTCCCCTCTCTGGTGTTTTCTGGGTAGAACTATATTCAAACAGACAGTTGTTTCCCCTCTCTGGTGTTTTCTGGGTAGAACTATATTCAAACAGACAGTTGTTTCCCCTCTCTGGTGTTTTCTGGGTAGAACTATATTCAAACAGACTGTTGTTTCCCTCTCTGGTGTTTTCTGGGTAGAACTATATTCAAACAGACAGTTGTTTCCCCCCTCTGGTGTTTTCTGGGTAGAACTATATTCAAACAGACAGTTGTTTCCCCTCTCTGGTGTTTTCTGGGTAGAACTATATTCAAACAGACTGTTGTTTCCCCTCTCTGGTGTTTTCTGGGTAGAACTATATTCAAACAGACTGTTGTTTCCCCTCTCTGGTGTTTTCTGGGTAGAACTATATTCAAGTTCTCAGTCAGTTTCTCTCTACAACACTTGGTCATTGGTGAGGAGTTTCTCTGTATGTGTAATCCATAGAACTGAATGTTAGCTAACCCTCCCCACCATGGAACTGTTCTCTTCCCTGTCTCACTAACACTACAGTGGCTGCCCAGGAAGCATGTGGTGGCCAGCTCTTCCAGCTACAGTCCATGGATAAGCTCAGCTTACTGCTGGCTCCTATGGTGGGTGCAGCCTAGCCAGCTAGCATCACAGCTGCTGCCAGAGACAACCCACGCGACCCAAATGGCAACGTACTCCTAACGTAGTGCACTAGGTTTGACCAGAGCCCTATGAGGCACTGTACAGGGAACAGGGTGTCATTTGAGACGCGCACTATCCCCATGCTAGGACAGTAACGAGCAGCAGGTCCAGACACTTGTGTACAAACACAGGTAATCTGAGAGGTGTGTGTGTGTGTGTGAGGGTTTATCCATAAGGACAGGGCAGGGAGTTTAGTGTGTTGGGAAGGTAGACCTATACCATAGCCCCCAGCAGGCTTCACTGTCTGGCTAGTAACACACATCTGAAACTCTATGGGCCCTGGTCATCAGTACTGTACTACACAGGGAATAGTACTGTACTACACAGGGAATAGTACTGTACTACACAGGGAATAGTACTGTACTACACAGGGAATAGTACTGTACTACACAGGGAATAGTACTGTACTACACAGTGAATAGTACTGTACTACACAGGGAATAGTACTGTACTACACAGGGAATAGTACTGTACTACACAGGGAATAGTACTGTACTACACAGGGAATAGTACTGTACTACACAGGGACCAGTACTGTACTACACAGGGACCAGTACTGTACTACACAGTGAATAGTACTGTACTACACAGGGAATAGTACTGCACTACATAGGGAATAATACTGTACTACAGAGGGAATAGTAGTACTGCACTACACAGGGAATAGTACTGTACTACATAGTGAATAGTACTGCACTACATAGGGAATAGTACTGCACTACATAGGGAATAGTAGTACTGCACTACACAGGGAATAGTACTGTACTACATAGTGAATAGTACTGTACTACATAGGGAATAGTACTGCACTACACAGGGAATAGTAGTACTGCACTACCCTAGCGCATTACCCTGGTGCATTTATTCATTACCCTGGTGCATTACCCTGATACATTTATACATTGCCCTGGTGCATTTATACATTACCCCGGTGTGTTTATCATTGCCTTTGTGTATTTATACATTACCCTGGTGTGTTTATACATTACCCTGGTGTATTTATGCATTACACTGGTGCATTTACACATTACCCTAGTGCATTACCCTGGTTCATTACCCTGGTGTGTTACCCTGGTACATTTATGCATTACTCTGGTGCATTACCCTGGTGTGTTACCATGGTACATTGATGCATTACTCTGGTGCATTACCCTGGTATGTTACCATGGTACATTGATGCATTGCTCTGGTGCATTACCCTGGTATGTTACCATGGTACATTGATGCATTGCCCTGGTGCGTTACCCTGGTACATTTATGGGGCGGCAGCGTAGCCTAGTGGTTAGAGTGTTGGACTAGTAACCGAAATGTTGCAAGATCGAATCCCCAAGGTACAAAATCTGTCGTTCTGCCCCTGAACAAGGCAGTTAATCCACTGTTCCTAGGCCATCATTGAAAATAAGAATTTGTTCATAACTGACTTGCCTAGTTAAATAAAGATAACAATAAATAAAATAAATAATGCATTTCTCTGGTGCAATACCCTGGTACATTTATACATTACCCTGGCGCATTACCCTGGTGGATTAATACATTACCCTGGTGTATTTACACATGACCCTTGTTTATTACCTTTGTGCATTCACACATTACCGTTGTGCATTACCCGGGTGCATTGACTAATAGGCCAATTGACCAGTTAAGAGCCCTTCAAATGATCCTGATGAGCATATTAGTATTCTAATTACAACGGGATTTCTGTGGATTACAACGATAGCTGTTTCCTCCTCCGACGGCGACGAGAAGGATGCTGATGATTGGGACGATTACAACCGTTTGTCATTCATTTTAATATCCCAACCCTGCACACGCTGATGTTCTCGTTTGATATTGCGGTTAATGAATTATATCCTTCATTCATAAGCCATCCGCAGAACCAATGGCCAAATGCACGATCCATTACTGCCGAAATCAGAGCGACACATCAGGAAATGTATGTTGGTGAAAGGCCTGGGTTAATTAATTGACTCCACTAATTGCCATGCTGTTTTTTTATCAGCTAGCTGTGATCCAGTTCCAGTTCCACATTTAAAGCTACGATCTGGGATTTGTGTTTTCTGCCCAAGGGCAGCCCGCCTGCCCTCCACTTGGCTTGGTAGAAGGAGGAGGACGACACAGTACAAAGACTCAGCAGAGAAAACAACCTGATATTTAGGAATAGTATAGTTGCATTGAGCTCATGAGACATTTATAGAATAGCTTGTATTATTCAACAATAATCAGTGGATACTCTATCATTAAAGGGGCAATGTGGGATTGGTACATCCATTATACATTATATTATTCAACAATAATCAGTGGGTACTCTATCATTAAAGGGGCAATGTGGGATTGGTACATCCAGTATACATTATATTATTGAACAATAATCAGTGGGTACTCTATCATTAAAGGGGCAATGTGGGATTGGTACATCCAGTATACATTATATTATTGAACAATAATCAGTGGGTACTCTATCATTAAAGGGGCAATGTGGGATTGGTACATCCAGTATACATTATATTATTCAACAATAATCAGTGGGTACTCTATCATTAAAGGGACAATGTGGGATTGGTACATCCAGTATACATTATATTATTCAACAATAATCAGTGGGTACTCTATCATTAAAGGGGCAATGTGGGATTGGTACATCCAGTATACATTATATTATTCAACAATAATCAGTGGATACTCTATCATTAAAGGGGCAATGTGGGATTGGTACATTCATTATACATTATATTATTCAACAATAATCAGTGGGTACTCTATCATTAAAGGGGCAATGTGGGATTGGTACATCCAGTATACATTATATTATTCAACAATAATCAGTGGGTACTCTATCATTAAAGGGACAATGTGGGATTGGTACATCCATTATACATTATATTATTCAACAATAATCAGTGGGTACTCTATCATTAAAGGGGCAATGTGGGATTGGTACATCCAGTATACATTATATTATTCAACAATAATCAGTGGGTACTCTATCATTAAAGGGAAAATGTGGGATTGGTACATTCAGTATACATTATATTATTCAACAATAATCAGTGGGTACTCTATCATTAAAGGGGCAATGTGGGATTGGTACATCCAGTACACATTATATTATTCAACAATCAATGGGTTCTGTATGTATACATCATTAATGGGAATGTCCACTAAACAGCATGGAGGAAACACCCCTTTAAGCCTCTTGCAGTCTGTTGTCTGTTGTCTGTTGTCTGTTGTCTGTTGTCTGTTGTCTGTTGTCTGTGTCTGTGTCTGTTGTCTGTTGTCTGTGTCTGTGTCTGTGTCTGTTGTCTGTTGTCTGTTGTCTGTTGTCTGTGTTGTCTGTTGTCTGTGTTGTCTGTTGTCTGTTGTCTGTGTTGTCTGTGTTGTCTGTTGTCTGTTGTCTGTTGTCTGTGTTGTCTGTTGTCTGTTGTCTGTTGTCTGTTGTCTGTTGTCTGTGTCTGTGTCTGTGTCTGTTGTCTGTTGTCTGTTGTCTGTTGTCTGTGTCTGTGTCTGTGTCTGTGATGATCTCTTCTCCCACTCAGATGGACTGTCACTACTCCTCCACTGAATATCAATCCACTCTGCAGCAATCTGCCCCAACATACACGAGCCAGCCAGGCCCATGATGGATTCACTCAATCCACATTTTACAGCCAATGGAATTTGAGGGTGAATGCATATAAACCAAACCTTTACTTAAACATGCACATTAACCCTCGTCGTCATCAATCAGAGCTCATGAAGATCTACCTCTCTCTGGACTGCTTTCTGAAATGGCACCCCTTTTTCCTTTAGGGCTCTGGTTAAAAGTAGTGCACTACATAGGGAATAGGGTGCACTTTGCGATGTAGCCCTTACCTCTTTTTGCCTCCACTCACCAGATTGGTTTTCAGCTTCTCGGTGGATTGATTGATAAAAAGAAACTTGAAGTAATGTGTTTGTCAATAAGTTGTGGGACGAATCCTGGCTGCCTATAGGATCACTACGGAAGGGGTGGATTTTAATCTGGAGCAGTTCTAGCCGCCCCGGTAGAGGAACACGAATGTCTGAACAACGGAGCCAACTTCTTAGAGTCTCAGCAAAGTAAAAAAGAAGGTTAAAAAATTTGAGAGAGGTGGGGGGGGAGAAGGGGGAGATAGAGGGTGTTTGTCTGTGAAAGAGAGAGAGACAGAGACAGAGAAGAGAGACAGAGAAGAGAGAGACAGAGACAGAGAAGAGAGAGAGACAGAGAGAGAGAGAGAAAGAAAGAAAGAAAGAATGTAAGAAGGAAAGAAACAAAGAAACAAAGAAGAGAGAGAAAGAGAGAGAAGAGTCGCATTTTAAAAGGATGTAATCTGGCAGAATAATTTATTGAGCTTCTGCAGCTCGGCAAAGTGTTTTGATAAATGGTACAAGTCACACTGAACTGTTATCAAAAGAGGAGAGGGGCGAGATGGAGAGAGAGGCAGAACGATAAAGAGCGAGGGAGAGAGACGGAGAAAGAGAGTTTGAGAGAGTGAGAGAGAGAGAGAGAGCGAGAGAGAGATAGAAACAGAGAGAGGTACAGGCTGAGAAAAATACTGCAAATGTGTGCTTGACGTCATCCATTCTGTTGTGAAGGATGACAGCTTCAGATGGGAGGTTGGCGCAGCTGTTTTCTCTCTCGGGATGGATTTGAATAAGGCTTATATAAAAACACTGTGAAAATCTATTCTCATTTCTTAAAAGCTCCAACAACATTATTCCTCCTTGATGTGGAGTGCTGAGCTGGAGCAGGATGGAGGCCTGAGTACTGGACTAACCGGAGGGACTAGCCAGGCTGGTAGAATATATACAGTGGGGCAAAAAAGTATTTAGTCAGCCACCAATTGTGCAAGTTCTCCCACTTAAAAAGATGAGAGAGGCCTGTAATTTTCATCATAGGGGGTTGGTTCAACTATGACAGACAAAATGAGGGAAAAAAATCCAGAAAATCACAATTTTTTATGAATTTATTTGCAAATTATGGTGGAAAATAAGTACTTGGTCAATAACAAAAGTTTATCTCAATACTTTGTTATATACCCTTTGTTGGCAACGACAGAGGTCAAACGTTTTCTGTAAGTCTTCACAAGGTTTTCACACACTGTTGCTGGTATTTTGGCCCATTCCTCCATGCAGATCTCCTCTAGAGCAGTGATGTTTTGGGGCTGTTGCTGGGCAACACGGACTTTCAACTCCCTCCAAAGATTTTCTATGGGGTTGAGATCTGGAGACTGGCTAGGCCACTCCAGGACCTTGAAATGCTTCTTACGAAGCCACTCCTTCGTTGCCCGGGCGGTGTGTTTGGGATCATTGTCATGCTGAAAGACCCAGCCACGTTTCATCTTCAATGCCCTTGCTGATGGAAGGAGGTTTTCACTCAAAATCTCACGATACATGGCCCCATTCATTCTGTCCTTTACACGGATCAGTTGTCCTGGTCCCTTTGCAGAAAAACAGCCCCAAAGCATGATGTTTCCACCCCCATGCTTCACAGTAGGTATGGTGTTCTTTGGATGCAACTCAGCATTCTTTGTCCTCCAAACACGACGAGTTGAGATTTTACCAAAAAGTTATATTTTGGTTTTATCTGACCATATGACATTCTCCCAATCTTCTTCTGGATCATCCAAATGCTCTCTAGCAAACTTCAGACGGGCCTGGACATGTACTGGCTTAAGCAGGGGGACACGGCTGGCACTGCAGGATTTGAGTCCCTGGCGGCGTAGTGTGTTACTGATGGTAGGCTTTGTTACTTTGGTCCCAGCTCTCTGCAGGTCATTCACTAGGTCCCCCCGTGTGGTTCTGGGATTTTTGCTCACCGTTCTTGTGATCATTTTGACCCCACGGGGTGAGATCTTGCGTGGAGCCCCAGATCGAGGGAGATTATCAGTGGTCTTGTATGTCTTCCATTTCCTAAAAATTGCTCCCACAGTTGATTTCTTCAAACCAAGCTGCTTACCTATTGCAGATTCAGTCTTACCAGTCTGGTGCAGGTCTACAATTTTGTTTCTGGTGTCCTTTGACAGCTCTTTGGTCTTGTCCATAGTGGAGTTTGGAGTGTGACTGTTTGAGGTTGTGGACAGGTGTCTTTTATACTGATAACAAGTTCAAACAGGTGCCATTAATACAGGTAACGAGTGGAGGACAGAGGAGCCTCTTAAAGAAGAAGTTACAGGTCTGTGAGAGCCAGAAATCTTGCTTGTTTGTAGGTGACCAAATACTTATTTTCCACCATAATTTGCAAATAAATTCATAAAAAATCCTACAATGTGATTTTCTGGATTTTTTTTTCTCATTTTGTCTGTCATAGTTGAAGTGTACCTATGATGAAAATTACAGGCCTCTCTCATCTTTTTAAGTGGGAGAACTTGCATAATTGGTGGCTGACTAAATACTTTTTTGCCCCACTGTATATATATACACCTGGAGAAATAAAATACTATTTATATCAGGGAAACTACTTTCACTTCCGTGGAGCTGTGTGACTGAAACCACATTATGTAAACGGTTGGTGTAGTTAAGAGGGACAGAAACCACATTATGTAAATGGTTGGTGTAGTTAAGAGGGACAGAAACCACATTATGTAAACGGTTGGTGTAGTTAAGAGGGACAGAAACCACATTATGTAAACGGTTGGTGTAGTTAAGAGGGACAGAAACCACATTATGTAAACGGTTGGTGTAGTTAAGAGGGACAGAAACCACATTATGTAAACGGTTGGTGTAGTTAAGAGGGACAGAAACCACATTATGTAAACGGTTGGTGTAGTTCAGAGGGACAGAAACCACATTATGTAAACGGTTGGTGTAGTTAAGAGGGACAGAAACCACATTATGTAAACGGTTGGTGTAGTTCAGAGGGACTGAAACCACATTATGTAAATGGTTGGTGTAGTTAAGAGGGACAGAAACCACATTATGTAAACGGTTGGTGTAGTTAAGAGGGACTGAAACCACATTATGTAAACGGTTGGTGTAGTTAAGAGGGACAGAAACCACATTATGTAAACGGTTGGTGTAGTTAAGAGGGACAGAAACCACATTATGTAAACGGTTGGTGTAGTTAAGAGGGACATAAAACACATTATGTAAACGGTTTGGTGTAGTTAAGAGGGACATAAAACACATTATGTAAACGGTTTGGTGTAGTTAAGAGGGACATAAAACACATTATGTAAACGGTTTGGTGTAGTTAAGAGGGACATAAAACACATTATGTAAACGGTTTGGTGTAGTTAAGAGGGACAGAAACCACATTATGTAAACGGTTGGTGTAGTTAAGAGGGACAGAAACCACATTATGTAAACGGTTGGTGTAGTTAAGAGGGACATAAACCACATTATGTAAACGGTTGGTGTAGTTAAGAGGGACAGAAACCACATTATGTAAACGGTTGGTGTAGTTAAGAGGGGAAAAAACCACATTATGTAAACGGTTGTGTGTCAAATCAAATCAAATTGAATTGGTCATATACACATGGTTAGCAGCTGGTATTGCGAGTGTAGCGAAATGCTTGTGCTTCTTGTTCCGACTGTGCAGTAATAACCAACTAGTAATCTAACAATTCCACAACAACTACCTAATGCCCACAAATCTAAGTAAAGGGATGGAATAAGAATATGTACATATATATATATATATGGATGGGCCGTGATCGGCATAGACGAGATGCAATAGATGGTATAAAATACAGTATATTCATCTGGGATGAGTAATGTCAGATATGTAAACATCATTAATAAAGTGGGGTTAATAAAGTGACTTGTGATCCATTCCTTAGAGTGGCCAATTTCAAGTCTGTATGTAGGCATACAGTGTGTGTGTGTGTGTGTGCGTGTGTGTGTGTGTGTGCGTGTGTGTGTGTGTGTGTGTGTGTGTGTGTGTGTGTGTGTGTGTGTGTGTGTGTGTGTGTGTGTGTGTGTGTGTGTGTGTGTGTGTGTGTGTGTGTGCACACATGTTCCTGCATGTGTGTGGTGTATCAATTTGGGTGTGTGCATCAGTATAATTAAACAATAATTTTGCCCGTGTATGACATTTGAATAATGTTTGGAGATAGCGGAGAGGAGCTGTCAGAAGATAATGACCAGACCTGTCAAAACAGCCGGTTAAATGGAAGGTGACTGCTCGACACTACAATTAACACATTCAATATTATTCATCTTTTAAGACACAACTCTGTTTAGAGTTTGCCTGGTTGTTGTGAGTATTCATCACTAGAGAGTGGGTTGACATGTATTTCCTGGGGAGATGTATTTTCTAGGGAGATGTATTTCATGGGAGATGTATTTCCTGGGGAGATGTATTTCCTGGGAGATGTATTTCCTGGGAGATGTATTTCCTAGGGAGATGTATTTTCTAGGGAGATGTATTTCCTGGGAGATGTATTTCCTGGGAGATGTATTTCCTAGGGAGATGTATTTCCTGGGGAGATGTATTTCCTGGGGAGATGTATTTCCTGTGGAGATGTATTTCCTGGGGAGATGTATTTCCTGGGAGATGTATTTTCTAGGGAGATGTATTTTCTAGGGAGATGTATTTCCTGGGAGATGTATTTCCTGTGAGATGTATTTTCTAGGGAGATGTATTTCCTGGGAGATGTATTTCCTGGGGAGATGTATTTCCTGGGGAGACGTTTCTCCTGGGAGATGTATTTCCTGGGGAGATGTATCTCCTGGGAGATGTATTTTCTAGGGAGATGTATTTCCTGGGAGATGTATTTCCTGGGAGATGTATTTCCTGGGAGATGTATTTCCTGGGGAGATGTATTTTCTAGGGAGATGTATTTCCTGTGAGATGTATTTTCTAGGGAGATGTATTTCCTGGGAGATGTATTTCCTGGGGAGATGTATTTCCTGGGGAGATGTATTTCCTGGGGAGACGTTTCTCCTGGGAGATGTATTTTCTAGGGAGATGTATTTCCTGGGAGATGTATTTCCTGGGGAGATTATTCCCTAAAGAATCGATACCTCTGCTTTATCGACTGCTGAGTTCAAATATAAGATCCTGTTATTGTAGACTGAACAGTTACATCTCACCATGCAGTCAATCAATCCCAAAGCAGTTATGGGGAAAATTACCACAACAATGACTCCAGCCTTCCTCACCATCTTGAATAAGCATGCCCCATTCAAGAAATTTAGAACCAGGAACAGATATAGCCCTTGGTTCTCTCCTGACCTGACTGCCCTTAACCAACAGAAAAACATCCTATGGCGTTCTGCATTAGCATCGAACAGCCCCCGTGATATGCAACTTTTCAGGGAAGCTAGAAACCAATATACACAGGCAGTTAGAAAAGTAAAGGCTAGCTTTTTCAAGCAGAAATTTGCTTCCTGCAACACAAATTCAAAAAAGTTCTGGGACACTGTAAAGTCCATGGAGAATAAGAACACCTCCTCCCAGCTGCCCACTGCACTGAAGATAGGAAACACTGTCACCACCGACAAATCCACTATAATTGAGAATTTCAATAAGCATTTTTCTACGGCTGGCCATGCTTTCCACCTGGCTACCCCTACCCCGGTCAACAGCACTGCCCTCCCCTCTGCTACTCGCCCACGCCTTCCCCATTTCTCTTTCTCCCAAATACAGTCAGCTGATGTTCTGAAAGAGCTGCAAAATCTGGACCCTTACAAATCAGCCGGGCTAGATAATCTGGACCCTTTCTTTCTAAAACTATCTGCTGAAATTGTTGCCACCCCTATTACCAGCCTTTTCAACCTCTCTTTCGTGTCGTCTGAGATTCCCAAAGATTGGAAAGCAGCTGCGGTTATCCCCCTCTTCAAAGGGGGGGACACTCTTGACCCAAACAGCTACAGACCTATATCTATCCTACCCTGCCTTTCTAAGGTCTTCGAAAGCCAAGTCAACAAACAGATTACCGACCATTTCGAATCCCACCATACCTTCTCCGCTATGCAATCTGGTTTCAGAGCTGGTCATGGGTGCACCTCAGCCACGCTCAAGGTCATAAACAATATCTTAACCGCCATCGATATGAAACAATACTGTGCAGCCGTATTCATTGACCTGGCCAAGGCTTTTGACTCTGTCAATCACCACATCCTCATCGGCAGACTCGACAGCCTTGGTTTCTCTAATGATTGCCTCGCCTGGTTCACCAACTACTTCTCTGATAGAGTTCAGTGTGTCAAATCGGAGGGTCTGTTGTCCGGACCTCTGGCAGTCTCTATGGGGGTGCCACAGGGTTCAATTCTTGGACCGACTCTCTTCTCTGTATACATCAATGATGTCGCTCTTGCTGCTGGTGAGTCTCTGATCCACCTCTACGCAGACGACACTATTCTGTATACTTCTGGCCCTTCTTTTGACACTGTGTTAACAACCCTCCAGGCGAGCTTCAATGCCATACAACTCTCCTTCCGTGGCCTCCAATTGCTCTTAAATACAAGTAAAACTAAATGCATGCTCTTCAACCGATCGCTGCCTGCACCTGCCCGCCTGTCCAACATCACTACTCTGGACGGCTCTGACTTAGAATATGTGGACAACTACAAATACCTAGGTGTCTGGTTAGACTGTAAACTCTCCTTCCAGACTCACATCAAACATCTCCAATCCAAAGTTAAATCTAGAATTGGCTTCCTATTCCGCAACAAAGCATCCTTCACTCATGCTGCCAAACATACCCTTGTAAAACTGACCATCCTACCAATCCTCGACTTCGGTGATGTCATTTACAAAATAGCCTCCAAAACCCTACTCAATAAATTGGATGCAGTCTATCACAGTGCCATCCGTTTTGTCACCAAAGCCCCATATACTACCCACCACTGCGACCTGTACACTCTCGTTGGCTGGCCCTCGCTTCATACTCGTCGCCAAACCCACTGGCTCCAGGTCATCTACAAAACCCTGCTAGGTAAAGTCCCCCCTTATCTCAGCTCGCTGGTCACCATAGCAGCACCTACCTGTAGCACGCGCTCCAGCAGGTATATCTCTCTGGTCACCCCCAAAACCAATTCTTCCTTTGGCCGCCTCTCCTTCCAGTTCTCTGCTGCCAATGACTGGAACGAACTACAAAAATCTCTGAAACTGGAAACACTTATCTCCCTCACTAGCTTTAAGCACCAGCTGTCAGAGCAGCTCATAGATTACTGCACCTGCACATAGCCCATCTATAATTTAGCCCAAACAACTACCTCTTTACCTACTGTATTTATTTATTTTGCTCCTTTGCACCCCTTTATTTCTATCTCTACTTTGCACCTTCTTCCACTGCAAACCAACCATTCCAGTGTTTTTTTTTACTTGCTATATTGTATTTACTTCGCCACCATGGCCTTTTTTTATATTTTTATTTATATATATATTTTATTTGCCTTCAACTCCCTTATCTCACCTCACTTGCTCACATTGTATATAGACTTATTTTTCACTGTATTATTGACTGTATGTTTGTTTTACTCCATGTGTAACTATGTGTTGTTGTATGTGTCGAACTGCTTTGCTTTATCTTGGCCAGGTCGCAATTGTAAATGAGAACGTGTTCTCAATTTGCCTACCTGGTTAAATAAAGGTGAAATAAATAAATAAAAATAAAAATCCCTCCTCCACCTGAACATCTACCTACCACAACAATGACTCCTTCCCTCCTCCACCTGGACATCTACCTACCACAACAATGACTCCCTCCCTCCTCCACCTGGACATCTACCTACCACAACAATGACTCCTTCCCTCCTCCACCTGGACATCTACCTACCACAACAATGACTCCCTCCCTCCTCCACCTGGACATCTACCTACCACAACAATGACTCCATCCCTCCTCCACCTGGACATCTACCTACCACAACAATGACTCCTTCCCTCCTCCACCTGGACATCTACCTACCACAACAATGACTCCCTCCCTCCTCCACCTGGACATCTACCTACCACAACAATGACTCCCTCCCTCCTCCACCTGGACATCTACCTACCACAACAATGACTCCCTCCCTCCTCCACCTGGACATCTACCTCCCACAACAATGACTCCATCCCTCCACCTGGACATCTACCTACCACAACAATGACTCCATCCCTCCTCTACCTGGACATCTACCTACCACAACAATGACTCCATCCCTCCTCCACCTGAACATCTACCTCCCACAACAATGACTCCCTCCTCCACCTGGACATCTACCTACCACAACAATGACTCCATCCCTCCACCTGGACATCTACCTACCACAACAATGACTCCCCTCCTCCACCTGGACATCTACCTACCACAACAATGACTCCCCTCCTCCACCTGGACATCTACCTACCACAACAATGACTCCCCCCCTTCACCTGGACATCTACCTACCACAACAATGACTCCCTCCCTCCTCCACCTGGACATCTACCTACCACAACAATGACTCCCCTCCTCCACCTGGACATCTACCTACCACAACAATGACTCCCCCCCTTCACCTGGACATCTACCTACCACAACAACGCCTCCCCCCCTCCACCTGGACATCTACCTACCACAACAATGACTCCCCCCCTTCACCTGGACATCTACCTCCCAGAGAGAACAGATGATTATACAATGAAAAGGAAGTGACTCAACACATAGTCAACACTGAGAACTCGTTCATAAGTGGCACATCTCAGTAGCGTCCCAAATGGCCCCTATTCCCTTTATAGTGCACAGCCTATAATGCTCCGTCCATATGGATATAAACCAAACCTCTACTTACACATTCACCCTCGTCTTCATCAATCAGAGCT
>NW_024060033.1:0-28800 GCF_016432855.1 Salvelinus namaycush
CTATTGAAATCGAATGAAAATGACTTTTAAGGGCCTGCCCACACCCATGCCCGATATGGGAGCACCATAGTAGGGGTCCAAGTCAGTAGGCACCGGCCTAAGGGATTTATGGAGCTTTTCAAAAAAAGTCCGAAAATATTCTATGTTGAATTATTCAGGAAAAACGACAGAGTGCCCTCTTTTTGGGTTACCAGGTGCCCCTATTGAAATCGAATGAAAACGACTTTTAAGGGCCTGCCCACGCCCATGCCCGATATGGGAGCACCATAGTAGGGGTCCAAGTCAGTAGGCACCGGCCTAAGGGATTTATGGAGCTTTTCAAAAAAAGTCCGAAAATATTCTATGTTGAACTTATTCAGGAAAAACGACAGAGTGCCCTCTTTTTGGGTTACCAGGTGCCGCTATTGAAATCGAATGAAAATGACTTTTAAGGGCCTGCCCACACCCATGCCCGATATGGGAGCACCATAGTAGGGGTCCAAGTCAGTAGGCACCGGCCTAAGGGATTTATGGAGCTTTTCAAAAAAAGTCCGAAAATATTCTATGTTGAATTATTCAGGAAAAACGACAGAGTGCCCTCTTTTTGGGTTACCAGGTGCCCCTATTGAAATCGAATGAAAACGACTTTTAAGGGCCTGCCCACGCCCATGCCCGATATGGGAGCACCATAGTAGGGGTCCAAGTCAGTAGGCACCGGCCTAAGGGATTTATGGAGCTTTTCAAAAAAAGTCCGAAAATATTCTATGTTGAATTATTCAGGAAAAACGACAGAGTGCCCTCTTTTTGGGTTACCAGGTGCCGCTATTGAAATCGAATGAAAATGACTTTTAAGGGCCTGCCCACACCCATGCCCGATATGGGAGCACCATAGTAGGGGTCCAAGTCAGTAGGCACCGGCCTAAGGGATTTATGGAGCTTTTCAAAAAAAGTCCGAAAATATTCTATGTTGAACTATTCAGGAAAAACGACAGAGTGCCCTCTTTTTGGGTTACCAGGTGCCGCTATTGAAATCGAATGAAAATGACTTTTAAGGGCCTGCCCACGCCCATGCCCGATATGGGAGCACCATAGTAGGGGTCCAAGTCAGTAGGCACCGGCCTAAGGGATTTATGGAGCTTTTCAAAAAAAGTCCGAAAATATTCTATGTTGAACTATTCAGGAAAAACGACAGAGTGCCCTCTTTTTGGGTTACCAGGTGCCGCTATTGAAATCGAATGAAAATGACTTTTAAGGGCCTGCCCACGCCCATGCCCGATATGGGAGCACCATAGTAGGGGTCCAAGTCAGTAGGCACCGGCCTAAGGGATTTATGGAGCTTTTCAAAAAAAGTCCGAAAATATTCTATGTTGAACTATTCAGGAAAAACGACAGAGTGCCCTCTTTTTGGGTTACCAGGTGCCGCTATTGAAATCGAATGAAAACGACTTTTAAGGGCCTGCCCACACCCATGCCCGATATGGGAGCACCATAGTAGGGGTCCAAGTCAGTAGGCACCGGCCTAAGGGATTTATGGAACTTTTCAAAAAAAGTCCGAAAATATTCTATGTTGAATTATTCAGGAAAAACGACAGAGTGCCCTCTTTTTGGGTTACCAGGTGCCCCTATTGAAATCGAATGAAAACGACTTTTAAGGGCCTGCCCACACCCATGCCCGATATGGGAGCACCATAGTAGGGGTCCAAGTCAGTAGGCACCGGCCTAAGGGATTTATGGAGCTTTTCAAAAAAAGTCCGAAAATATTCTATGTTGAACTATTCAGGAAAAACGACAGAGTGCCCTCTTTTTGGGTTACCAGGTGCCGCTATTGAAATCGAATGAAAATGACTTTTAAGGGCCTGCCCACGCCCATGCCCGATATGGGAGCACCATAGTAGGGGTCCAAGTCAGTAGGCACCGGCCTAAGGGATTTATGGAGCTTTTCAAAAAAAGTCCGAAAATATTCTATGTTGAACTATTCAGGAAAAACGACAGAGTGCCCTCTTTTTGGGTTACCAGGTGCCGCTATTGAAATCGAATGAAAATGACTTTTAAGGGCCTGCCCACACCCATGCCCGATATGGGAGCACCATAGTAGGGGTCCAAGTCAGTAGGCACCGGCCTAAGGGATTTATGGAGCTTTTCAAAAAAAGTCCGAAAATATTCTATGTTGAATTATTCAGGAAAAACGACAGAGTGCCCTCTTTTTGGGTTACCAGGTGCCCCTATTGAAATCGAATGAAAACGACTTTTAAGGGCCTGCCCACGCCCATGCCCGATATGGGAGCACCATAGTAGGGGCCCAAGTCAGTAGGCACCGGCCTAAGGGATTTATGGAGCTTTTCAAAAATAGTCCGAAAATATTCTATGTTGAACTATTCAGGAAAAACGACAGAGTGCCCTCTTTTTGGGTTACCAGGTGCCCCTATTGAAATCGAATGAAAACGACTTTTAAGGGCCTGCCCACGCCCATGCCCGATATGGGAGCACCATAGTAGGGGTCCAAGTCAGTAGGCACCGGCCTAAGGGATTTATGGAGCTTTTCAAAATTAGTCCGAAAATATTCTATGTTGAACTATTCAGGAAAAACGGCTATGTGCCCTCTTTTTGGGTTACCAGGTGCTGCTATTGAAATCGATCCTCACTACTGACACCACCTTATGTTAGTTTGGGTTACCAGGTGCTGCTATTGAAATCGAATGAAAATGATTTTAAATGGCCTGCAGACACCCATGCCCGCTATGGGAGCACCATACTATGGGCACAAGTCAGTGGGGGCCGGCCTGAGGGATTTATGGAGCTTTTCAAAAAAGGTCCGAAAATATTCTATGTTGAACTACTCAGGAAAAACGGCTAAGTGCCCTCTTTTGGGTTACCAGGTGCTCCTATTCTAATCGAATGAAAATGAATTTAAATGACCTGCAGACACCCATGCCCGCTATGGGAGCACCATACTATGGGCACAAGTCAGTGGGCACCGGCCTAAGGGATTTATGGAGCTTTTATATAAAATGTCTGTACTCATCCTCCCCTCCGTGCACCTGGTATTATTTTTGGGTTACCAGGTGCTCCTATTCTAATCGAATGAAAATGAATTTAAATGACCTGCAGACACCCATGCCCGCTATGGGAGCACCATACTATGGGCACAAGTCAGTGGGCACCGGCCTAAGGGATTTATGGAGCTTTTCAAAAATAAGGTCTGAATACTTTCTATGTTGAACTACTCAGGAAAAACGACAGAGTGCCCACTTTTTGGGTTACCAGGTGCCCCTATTTAAATCGAATGAAAACGAATTTAAATGACCTGCAGACACCCATGCCCGCTATGGGAGCACCATACTACGGGCACAAGTCAGTAGGCACCGGCCTAAAGGATTTATGGAGCTTTTATATAAAAGGTCTGTCCGCATCCTCACTACTGACACCACCTTATGTTAGTTTGGGTTACCAGGTGCTGCTACAGAAATCGAATGAAAATGACTTTTAAGGGCCTGCCCACACCCATGCCCGATATGGGAGCACCATACTACGGGCACAAGTCAGTGGCCACCGGCCTAAGGGATTTATGGAGCTTTTATATAAAATGTCTGTACTCATCCTCCCCTCCGTGCACCTGGTATTATTTTTGGGTTACCAGGTGCTCCCATTCTAATCGAATGAGTGCACCTGGTATTATTTTTGGGTTACTAGGTGCTCCTATTGAAATCGAATGAAAATGACACACAAAGACAAGGATTAATTGCAAAAAATATTGTATTTATTTAGAGTTATTCATGGATTGATTTGTCCCTCAATTAGTCTCCGAGCCTGGCTTGCATTATGAGGCAAATTATGGGAACGGTAGTAGCGTGCCTGCGTCTCCAGGGAGTGACACATGTGGTCAGCCACAGTTCCACGGTCTGTAAGCGACCCAAGATTAAAGTTTAATGTGGCAATGCTTCTTCGAATTGTACCAAATGTCACTTTCCTTCCAATGCCAAACTCTGCAAAAATCTTACCCACACAATCACAGAGATTACCGTATGGTTTACCAGAGCATGTGAAAAAGAAGAGTGTTGTGTCTGGGGTCATTCCACTCAGATGAGGCCTGATCCGATGGAATCGTTGAAGCCAAGTGTATTCCTCATCAGATATAACAATTCTGCACTCCCCGAAGCTGTAGTTAGTTTTGTGGCTTGCTACAGTCATTTGATAAACCCCACTTTCATTGGTTATTTCATTGAAATCACTCTCACCGAACATGGTGACTGGGGATCGTCGAGTTCCATTAAAAGTCGCCAACCGGCTGGACATGAGAGCCGCAAACCTGCGTCTGTCAGATGAGGTGGCTCGGACTTCCAGCCTGCTGAGAACAGAAGGAATAGATGCATTGCTTAGCTCCAAAAATCGTTTTAACTCCGCAGCGCTGAGCACCTCGTCCCTGCAGCGTCTGCGAAATTGTGCCATGTGCGTTGCCAGGCTCTGCCTAGAATCCCTGTCTATCTTTGCCAAGCAGAGTAACAATTTGCGAATTACACTGGCTTTAGCTTGCAGACCATTCGGCCGGAACTGAATAAGATATTTCAGGAAACTTCTAACATCTGATCGGTATAGTTTTAATGTGGATGGTGCCAAACTACGGCCTTCACATGTCCGGTACCACTCATACACACGCATGTAGTTGTCCAGAAAACACAGGCCTTCATCGGATTTGTCCTCGGACATAATGCGGAGGAATTCCCGTACTCGTGACAGACTGGTGTGACTATTGTCTATTCTTTTAACTGAAGGGTTAATACCCTTAATATAGGTAGCATATTCATTCAAAATGACATCACTCAAACCTTCAGTTGTGGACGGCACACCACCGCCGCCTCCATCACTTTCGCTATCGGTGGAAGGCGACATGACGCTGCATTGCTCCCCCGGTTCCGAGCATTGTTCACCGGTTGACTGCACCGTCGCCTGACTGGTTGACTGCACCGCTGACTGCTCACTCTCGCCACTCAGCTGCTGTTCTGCGGACAACTCACTTCCAACGCCGTTGTTAGGCTCCATACAATCCCCTGGGTAGGCCTGCTGTGTCTCAGCCGAAATCGGGCTACATTGCACGGCATGATTCCATTCCATAGATGCGTGTGTAAGTCCATGGACAGTCTTAAAATGTTTGTCTATCCGCGAAATATGCGTCTTGGTACAAAGTCCACAGTCATGTCGTTTTTGTTTGCTGTCCATAGCTAGCTTCTCTCTCCTGCCTTCCTGTGTGTATGTTTGTTAGCTTCCAACCGTCGCCTAATCAATGGCCTAATTATCACCAGGTGTGGATACAGGTGCGGCGCGAGCGGGGCACGGGCGGGGCACGGGCGGGGCAAGGGCGGGGCTGTGTCATAGCTATGCCCTGCTTAGGGCTATAGACATGAATTGTTATGCCGGAAAATAGGCACCTTGAATGGGATTCAATTCATAGAGCACTGCCCTTGGAGCCCACAGGCTCAGATGCCACATGCCACAATACCACTTCCACATACCACAATGCCACTTCCACATACCACAATGCCACTTCCACATACCACAATGCCACTTCCACATACCACAATGCCACTTACACAAGTGTCAAACGCCCCTTCACCAAGTGCCAAACGCCCCAACCCTAACCCTAACCCTAACCCTAACCCTAACCCTAACCCTAACCCTAACCCTAACCCTAACCCTAACCCTAACCCTAACCCTAACCCTAACCCTAACCCTAACCCTAACCCCTTGGGGTCCTGTTGGTAGACCTATCGGCACAACCCTCCCAACCCCGCACAAACAGGAGACTCACGTACCGCGCTGGACGACTATCTACCCCAGTTTAGAACTGGATTGGCAGTATGTCCAGTAGCGCGTGTTTCATCCTTGGGGTTGGGATAACTAAAAGAGGGGCTTTGGGGTTTGGCGCCGCGCCTGGAGTATCGCCTTGGCCGTGTAACCCCTGGGGTGCCCAGATTATGTCTGGCGGAGAATTGGATCCCACTAACTTTCACTGGGGGACCCCTTACCCCGCCGCACTAAGCCTGGACAACCGATCCACACTTTTTTACCTGGACTACGATCATATTCACTGTCTAGGGAGGATATACCTCTGGAAATACTACGATCCTGGAAGGGAGTTATTCCATTGGTCACTATCACCCAAACCACTGAATTACCTGGGACCGAAATGGTAGGGATGGAGCATGGCTATCAACTGTAACTCCTGGCAGACGTACAAAGGCCAGAGGTTGTTTTGCCTGATCCAAAAAAACCCCGATAGACTTCCTGAAACGTAGGACGGAACTCCTAAGGTGGATGTATGACAGCCGTGAAGAGGGCTTGCCTTCTGGGTTCTTATCTGCCCAAACCTATGGGAGTTCAATGACTTACCACTCGACAGGGACACATGGCAACCAACTGAGGTCCGGACCTGCACAAGGTACGCAACTCGACGGTTTTGCCTGATCCTACGTTGAGTATACCCATACGGACCAGCTGGATTGGACTATACATGGGTTGATTCAGAGTTAGGATCCTGGAAGGGAATAACCCCTGAATTACACACATGATTGAAAACATCCAGGACCTAAACTGACGAACACGGAAGTGAATACATAGACAACGTGGAGCTAAGAGAGAAGGATCCGAGGGGGAGTAAACTCCTAGGTTGCACTATGCTTTCCACATCCGTTGACATAGCGAACCTAGACATCTTGACCACACCACTCGATATGGACACATGGCAACCAACCGAGGACCAAACCTGCATAAGGGGCGCAACTCAAGGGATTTTGCCTGATCCTAAATCGAGTCGACAGACCTACCTAAACTTAACCATTCCTAAAACTATACCTTACCCTAACCCTAACCCTAAACTTAACCATTTTACTAACCATACCTAACCTTAACCTTAAAACATTACCCTAACCCTAAACCTAACCCTAAACCACTCTAAAAAATATACCTTACCCTAACCTTAACCCTAAACCTAACCATTTTACTAACCATACCTAACCCTAACCCCCACCCCAAGGACAGATGACTCTTTAACCCTAGTAATGGGTTAATCTACCAGTGGGCTCCATGGGGCCTACAACTTTGGCCGGCCGCGCCCAGACCCCTCCGGACCGCGCGCACATGTGTGGAGTGCACCCCCTCCCTTCCCCCCTCCGGTTTCCACGTGTCAGAGATGGAAGTGGATCAACCGACTCAAAACTAGAAACCTAACCCTAACCCTAACCCTAACCCTAACCCCTAGACCCGTTGTGCAGCTGTAAGGAAGGCAGGTTCCACACGGACTTCGGGGGTACCTCCTTTTGGCTACTTATTTTCATTTGTACTTTTCTCTTACCCTTATTTTTAGTTTTACACAGGTACACACTACACATGGAAGATCTACGAGACAGCGACGACTCCGGGCACTCTGATGGCCACTCAGAACCCCTACTCTACCACAAGACTAGCCCTATTATTTCTACGGGGCACAGCTACCAACACAGACCCTCTGAACTCTTTAAAAAGAGACGCACAGAAGAGCCGGCCGAAATAAGTTCCGACCGGCAGCCTGGTCTCATTATGGAAACGTCACATAATGAACCTCTTTCTCAGTCTTCTACACAGCGGGAGAAACATCCCACACCAATGGGCTTTCTCTCCCACCAGGCAGTTCCTCTCCACGGTCTCAATAGGACCCAGCTACCGGATGACTACACCCCTACACCATCACACCGGGGACGAAAAAACACACCTCCTGATGACATCCCCAGCGGGCAACCACACTCCACAGCCCACCTCACACCACCCTACTCCAGGACCTCAAAGACACCTAGAGGACCTACCTCAGATCCTATACACAGACCTCCTCTTCTTCCCCTCCCTACAGAACACCACCACCACACAGCATCCCCAAGGCGACCTAGGAGGAATACAGACACCCTGCAAAACAATCCCTCACACAGGGATAAACCAACTGTATACCGACCCACCTTTCACTGGACCAGATACGGCGGGTGGAAACCCAACAGCTACACACACTCCCGGCACCCCTCCACCCCATCAAAACCACCGGATACTCCCAAACACCATGAATACATAGATGGACATCACACACCAAAGATAACCATTGGGGACACACGCCTAAAAACCGATCTCCAGACACTCTACGGTTCAGACCCAACAAGCAGAAAGGAATACCTCTAAAATAAACCACAATGAAGAAACCAAATAAACTCACCAGGATCCACGGACCAGGATTTACCTCCCGAACCCCTCCAGGTCCAACACTACTACTACGGGCTGGACCACCACTGAGGCTTTCAGTACAGCGGAGGAACGCCCAGACATACACTGCACCTACACCTTACACACCCCACATCCCATACAAAAGATAGGGGGTCATTAAGACCACAAAAATAGACCTCCAATAGCACTATAGAGTACCATGACCATGGACTCTCAACAATACTTTCCTTTAGCCATTTTACTAGCACTATAGAGATACCATGACCATGGACTCTCAATAATACTTTCCTTCAGTCAAAATACTCTTCTTTGGTTTCTTGAACTCGGGGCTACCATGACCATGGGCCTTGATGAAAAGAAACAATAAAATAGAACTAAATCAAAAAACAAAAAAAACAAACAAAAAAAACCCTTACCAACCCACCATCCTTCCAAAATACCTCTCATCTACACCCACCAGCACCCCCAACGGACGAGAACCTTTTTTCTCCAACTACTCTGGGGACCCCGACCTTGGCGACTCACCCGCGGCGTGTGCACCTTAAGCAAATAGGCCCGACCATACACCAAGAAAGAAGACTGGAGGAAATGGTATAGACCGGACCCTTCGGGACCCCTTGGGGTCCTGTTGGTAGACCTATCGGCACAACCCTCCCAACCCCGCACAAACAGGAGACTCACGTACCGCGCTGGACGACTATCTACCCCAGTTTAGAACTGGATTGGCAGTATGTCCAGTAGCGCGTGTTTCATCCTTGGGGTTGGGATAACTAAAAGAGGGGCTTTGGGGTTTGGCGCCGCGCCTGGAGTATCGCCTTGGCCGTGTAACCCCTGGGGTGCCCAGATTATGTCTGGCGGAGAATTGGATCCCACTAACTTTCACTGGGGGACCCCTTACCCCGCCGCACTAAGCCTGGACAACCGATCCACACTTTTTTACCTGGACTACGATTATATTCACTGTCTAGGGAGGATATACCTCTGGAAATACTACGATCCTGGAAGGGAGTTATTCCATTGGTCACTATCACCCAAACCACTGAATTACCTGGGACCGAAATGGTAGGGATGGAACATGGCTATCAACTGTAACTCCTGGCAGACGTACAAAGGCCAGAGGTTGTTTTGCCTGATCCAAAAAAACCCCGATAGACTTCCTGAAACGTAGGACGGAACTCCTAAGGTGGATGTATGACAGCCGTGAAGAGGGCTTGCCTTCTGGGCTCTTATCTGCCCAAACCTATGGGAGTTCAATGACTTACCACTCGACAGGGACACATGGCAACCAACTGAGGTCCGGACCTGCACAAGGTACGCAACTCGACGGTTTTGCCTGATCCTACGTTGAGTATACCCATACGGACCAGCTGGATTGGACTATACATGGGTTGATTCAGAGTTAGGATCCTGGAAGGGAATAACCCCTGAATTACACACATGATTGAAAACATCCAGGACCTAAACTGACGAACACGGAAGTGAATACATAGACAACGTGGAGCTAAGAGAGAAGGATCCGAGGGGGAGTAAACTCCTAGGTTGCACTATGCTTTCCACATCCGTTGACATAGCGGACCTAGACATCTTGACCACACCACTCGATATGGACACATGGCAACCAACCGAGGACCAAACCTGCATAAGGGGCGCAACTCAAGGGATTTTGCCTGATCCTAAATCGAGCCGACAGACCTACCTAAACTTAACCATTCCTAAAACTATACCTTACCCTAACCCTAACCTTAACCATTCTAAAAAACCATACCTAACCTTAACCCTAACCCTAACCCTAACCCTAACCCTAACCCTAAACCACTCTAAAAAATATACCTTACACTAACCTTAACCCTAAACTTAACCATTTTACTAACCATACCTAACCCTAACCACTACCCTACGGACAGACGACTCTTTAACCCAAGTAATGGGTTAATCTACAAGTGGGCACCATGGGGCCTACGACTTTGGCCGGCCGCGCCCGGACCCCTCCGGACCGCGCGCACATGTGTGGAGTGCACCCCCTCCCTTCCCCCCTCCGGTTTCCACGTGTCAGAGATGGAAGTGGATCAACCGACTCAAAACTAGAAACCTAACCCCCACCCCAAGGACAGACGACTCTTTAACCCTAGTAATGGGTTAAATCTACCAGTGGGCTCTATGGGGCCTACTACTTTGGCCGGCCGCGCCCAGACCCCTCCGGACCGCGCGCACATGTGTGGAGTGCACCCCCTCCCTTCCCCCCTCCGGTTTCCACGTGTCAGAGATGGAAGTGGATCAACCGACTCAAAACTAGAAACCTAACACTAGCCGGTCACCGCTGCATTGCCTACCGAGGGATCTGGACGCAGCAAGCCAAGGAAATTTTCATCCCTTAAATTTACTGGGATCATCTTAAATCGGGCCTTTTCTAAGGGTGTTGATTCTCCACCCATCATACTTCTCCAAGGAATGGTTGGATGGTAAAGAGGTTCAAAATTATCTTTATAATTATCGTTAGATTAAATACAACCTAAAATGACCCTACTTTACTCCTGACCCTTGGATGCACATCACCTACTCTACTTTTTTCAACGAAAAGGAATCATCCTTCATCATCACCAAAGACCCCGGATTCTACCACTACACACTACACACTACACACTTCAACATCAAAGACCCCGGATTCTACCACTACACACTTCAACATCAAAGACCCTGGATTCTACCACTACACACTACACACTACACACTTCAACATCAAAGACCCTGGATTCTACCACTACACACTACACACTACACACTTCAACATCAAAGACCCTGGATTCTACCACTACACACTACACACTACACACTTCAACATCAAAGACCCTGGATTCTACAACTACTCACTACACACTTCAACCTCAAAGACCCTGGATTCTACCACTACACACTACCTACTTCAACATCAAAGACCCTGGATCCTACCACTACACACCACACACTACACACTACATACTTCAACCTGAACTCCTGCAAAGACATCACCTTTTTCAACCAAAAACAAAAACATTTTTTTTCACCAAAGAACAAGACTTCACCACCCTGACACAGGTGTAAAGGGATCTCTACCCACCCTGACGAACGTATCTCCAATTTAGGAGCTAAAAGAAACAAATTATAACACAGGCTCACCCCACTCACACCTCTGCACCATACACAAACAAACCAAAAACCCAGGTAAGACCCCCACCCATACGACACCAACCCTACTACCAGCTTTACCAGGTAGGCTGGACCACTGTATACCTAAGATACAGGCATGGGAATAACAAAAAAGAACCACCCAAACGATGTATCTGGATCAAAACCTAAAACAATCATCCCCCACACAGGTAAGTATCAACATTGAACACTACACCCTCCCCCGGGCTAGTATTCACCTACTGGAGAAGTTATACCTACTTCGGGTGAGACACATCAATGGATACAGCCAAAACAGTTTTTCCGGACCCATATCTCCCATTTTCCCAAATGGACATGAACGCGACAAAACGGCAAAATCTACCGGACTTACAAAATCACAAATGGACGTTAACGCGATGCCAGCTATACTCCGGTAAAAAGCACCAACACTAAACGACAAGTAAAGCACCATCCCGAAGCGGGCTAAAGTGAAACTACCCCTCAGATACCCTAACTCTAACTACACCTTAATGAAGGCACCAGGTTCTAGCCCTCCAACACCACAAAAAGACCTAGAACACACGGCCACCATGTCTCTCTAAACATCGCTCTTCACTATTCTCATGACGTGACTTCAAAGGCGGGAAAAATATCTTCACCACACTTGAAGGCTCATAACAAGACCTATGGGTCACCTAGAACCCCAACTATTGATTCATTATATCCCCACGGATGTCTAATCTACCCTCAATCGTTCCTGTCACCACAGAACCTTATCTTGGGTTCTTTCCAGGCCCAAACTCTCAACTAGAGCAGACCGCTCCAAACGCTAACACACAAGTCTATGGGGATAGAAAGGTCAAACACACCTTTTCACAGGGGGATCTATCATACTTCTACACATCACAGGAACTCCACGTATGGCTCATCTTGATCCTGAAGACTTCTAGTCTTACCCAAAATTGACCTGGTACCTCTCGGACACCCACAACCCAAACAGCACCCCAAAAGCAAAGTGCCTACTTTACATCGCAATTCACTACACTCAATGACGTGACTTCAAAGGCGGGAAAAATATCTCCACCACATTTGAAGGCTCATAACAAGACCTATGGGTCACCTAGAACCCCAACTATTAATTCATTATATCCCCACGGATGTCTACTCTACCCTCAATTATTCCTGACACCACAGAACCTTATCTTGGGTTCTTTCCAGGCCCAAACTCTCAACTAGAGCAGACCGCTCCAGACGCTAACACACAAGTCTATGGGGACACGAAGGTCAAACACACCTTTTTCAAAGAGAGATCTATTATACTTCTACACATCACAGGAACTCCACGTATGGCTCATCTTGACCCCTAAGACTTCTAGTCTTACCTAAAATTGACCTGGTACCTCTCAGACACCCACAACCCAAACAGCACCCCAAAAGCAAAGTGTCTAATTTTCCTGTACTATTCTCCATAGGAATCAACGATGGAGGCCTCTCCATCACTTAACAGACTAATAGACGCCGTTTCCAAATAACGAAACGATCTCATTGGGCGAGCCACGGCCATACCTCTCACATGAACACCGCATGCACAACTCATGCACCAATAGGATTGGACCTACCTGGCAAAACCACACCCCTACCTTTTCCTATAAAAAGAGTAGCATCACTCAGTCTCAGCATCATTAGGGTCAGGAGACCCCAACGCCATCCACTGGCCAAAGACTCAAGCTGGAACGCTACCAGGACAACCTCTTCCTCAACTGATGAACTGGATCTACTGGGCTCTAGCTACACGCTACCCCCTATAAAGACACCTCACCTGGATAAAGACATCAACTGAGGCCTCCTCCCCACTGGCATCTCATCAGATCAACTGGGCTCTAGCTATACGCTACTCCCTATAACGACACCTCACCAGGATAAAGACATCAACTGGGGCTCCCTCCCCACGGGCATCTCATCAGATCGACTGGGCTCTAGCTATACGCTACTCCCTAAAAAGTCACCTCACCTGCATCCAGTCACCAGCTGGTACTGCCACAACTGACCCTCCTAGACCTTCCAGACCTTCGACCCTCCACCACACATACACCCACACACACACACCCCAATTTTTCTGGTCCATAATACGGCTTTTTTACCGCATTAAGACCGAGTGCACCATTCTTTTTGCACTTTTTTCTCCTCCCTGCCACCTGAGGAAGCCGAGTAAGGCAGAAACGCGTCGTGGCTGGGCTACCCCTAGACCCGTTGTGCAGCTGTAAGGAAGGCAGGTTCCACACGGACTTCGGGGGTACCTCCTTTTGGCTACTTTTTTTCATTTGTACTTTTTTCTTACCCTTATTTTCAGTTTTACACAGGTATACACTACACATGGAAGATCTACGAGACAGCGACTACTCCGGGCACTCTGATGGCTACTCAGAACCCCTACTCTACCACCAGACTGACCCTACTACCTCTACAGGGCACAGCTACCAACACAGACCCTCTGAACTCTTTAAAAAGAGACGCACAGAAGAGCCGGCCGAAATTAGTCCCGACCGGCAGCCTGGTCTCATTATGGAAACGTCACATAATGAACTTCTTTCTCAGCCTCCTACACAGCGGGAGAAACATCCCACACCTATGGGCTTTCTCCCCCACCAGGCAGTTCCTCTCCACGGCCTCCACAGGACCCAGCTACCGGATGACTACACCCCTACACCATCACACTGGGGACAAAAAAACACACCTCCTGATGACACCCCCAGCAGGCAACCACGCCCCACAGCCCACCTCACACCACCCTACTCCAGGACCTCAAAGACACCTAGAGGACCTACCTCGGATCCTATACACAGACCTCCTCTTCTTCCCCTCCTTACAGAACACCACCACCACACAGCATCCCCTAGGCGACCCAGGAGGAATACAGACACCCTGCTAAACAATCCCTCACACAGGGACAAACCAACTGAATACCGATCTACCTTTCACGGGACCAGATACGGCGGGTGGAAACCCAACAGCTACACCCACTCCCGGTACCCCTCCACCCCATCATATCCACCAGATACCCCCAAACGCTATATACGCGGAGATGGACAGCACACACCAAAGCCAACCATTCGGGACATACGCCTAAAAACAATCTCCAGACACTCTACGATTCGGACCCAACTAGCAGATCGGGCTGTACAGCGCCCCCAGCCTAGACTGATGCCTTCACCCACCCAGCTCCATAGGACCGACACCTCTATACTCAGCACCACCCCAATGAGTACTGAGAGCCTAGCTGTACAGCGGACCTCTACTACCACCATTCAGAGCCACTCGGACAACCTGGTCTCACCAACCACTTACCAATCAGTGGCACGTCACATTAGCGGGGAACCACAGACCCCCGCCAGCTTCAACACTACAGCACGTACACTCTCCAAACTCATCAGAGCCAGACACCACCTGGAGACCATCAGCTATTACCTCTCCGGTAATGACCTACCTCCTGGCTACCTACACAAGGCCAGAACACTCACGGCAACCTTCACACCATCAGGAGCATCCGACACCACACTTGCGGCACTCTCCACGGCATCCTCACTCTGGATAGAAACCAGCCACCAGATCCTACAGCAGCACTACAGGGAGGAGGTATCTAATAGATACGCCACACTCTGCAACACACCATCATGCTCTGACTGGCAGGAAGCCTGGTACCTTGGCATTCTATGGGCCAAAAAGCTCCTCAGCGAACCCATCCTGGACCGCCTCCTACAGGACATCAGGGACTCACTCCCCAACTTCCACGGCAATTGGCCTACAAGAGACAACAGCCAATTCAAGCCACCACTCACCCACTGCCAACCTCACAGCGAGGAGGAGGACGATGTAGCCACAATAGCTACACACACCAAGAGTACCTCACCTTCTCCACGGACCCACAGACACCTGACTTCGGAGGTGATTACACCCCTTCTTCAGGCACCGCCATTTTACACCACTCCAGGGAGAAATACCTCCACTGCCCAACACGAAAAATCAGGGATACTTACAACAATAAACAGCTTACCTCCACCATACCCAGGGACCCAGAAACCTAGCCATACCCTGACCAGGGTGACACAGGTGGGGCCCCCACCGGGAAACACTAAACCTCCTTACCTACCCCGAGACCATACCCTGACCAGGGTGGTTGAGGGAGGTGAACAGAGGGATAGTGCTATGGTGGCCTCTGATCTTTCCATGCCATCCCATACCCAAACCAGCAGTGAATGTCATGGAAATCAGCAGGAGCAGGATAAAACCAAGCTTCGGATATTCTCGGCTAGCCACGTACCACAAGAAGAAAAGAACCACCCCCCCCAATCCGAGGGGATAGAAGACACCATAAACCAATGGGCAGCTATGGATAAAAACCTCCCCACCTTTAAAATGCTAACCACCAACCCACCAGCACTCAGAGGACCACCACTCTCACCACTACACTCTCCCAAACCACCATCCCCACAACACCTGCCGGAGATGAACACCATTGAGGACGCAGCACTTATAGCTGCAGCATCTCAGGTGGAAAAACTACACCTCCCCGCTACCACCCCACACCAGGAATACACTCGGACCACCTCCAATCTACGAACCCTTCCACCCCCACAGGAAGTGATTCTTCCCCTCCAAACGACACCGACCAAATTGAGCACTCCACGGATTCCAGGGAAAAGACTCCACAAATCCTGTGACCCCCCACCATCACAGAGAAAGCAACAGAAACACCACCCACCCACGGCAGTGCTAACTACCACCCCCCAACCCTCTACTAGCAAGACCTACGTCTCAGAATCTACAGAGACATCTACCCCACCCTCGGATCCCCCAGGGACACCATCAGAGCTAATACCTCCCAAAACGGGCAACAACAGCCTATACAGGAGAAACCCAGGTAAAGGGAACAAAAGCCAGTGGAGAATCATACCCCTCAGACCTTTCCTTATCATGGGAGATTCTAACATCTGTAAGCTACCCCTCATCTACTCAGAACAGGTCCAAATCGAAGCCTACCCGGGAGCCAGGATCACACATGCGACGAAGATGATAACACTTCTCTTACCGAAAGGAGAACCCCTGGTTACTAAATTGATCCTCTCCTTCGGCCTCAACAATAGGGAACTAGGAGACGCCACTCGACACCGCGCCAACGTCTCCAACCTTTACCACACGGCTAACCTAGCCTTCCCCAACGCGGAGATATTTATCCCGCTCATCAACTACTCTCCTAAAATGCCACTCGAGGAGAGAATCAACCTGGACGTTATCAACAGAAACATCAAAAACTACCCACACATCCCTCTCCTACCCACAGCCAAATTCCAGACTACGCATGACTACCTCCACTGGACTCCCACAACCGCAACAGCCACCTGGGAATGGTGGAAACAACACTCCGCATAGCACATGGCCTCTCTTACCCTGACCAGGGGGAGCAGGCACACACACATGCTATGGACAGCACCACCCTTTCCTATCGAACATAAAGCCAAAGGAAACACATTCCCTCCACCACAGAACCACCCTCCCAAAAGAAGCAGATCATCCAGCAGGAGCTACAACAAGCACACACCTTCCCCTGAAATTTTGGGAACTCAACCTACACCTACCCTGATACCCACTGACATCGTTTCGGTTATTAAGGGCTCCGAGGTGATTAACCTATCACGCTCATTTACCCCCACCTCCACAGAACTCCACCTCCTACGCAGAGGCCTCACCTAGATCCCTACCACCAAAAACGGGTACCACACCCGCAGCACACTACAAACAGAGATTAACAACTACCACAACAAACTCAAAGTGGCCACGTTCTTTCATCAGCAGGAACCTGTACCACACGAAACCACAGACCACAGGAATAAACCAACACAGCTACGCACACCCTCGGGCTGGGTACCACATAACAAAGACCTACCCCCCTTGATCAAGGAAATTATGGATAAAGACTGGGAAACCTTCAACACCACGGACTTCTCCCCGGAACCCACCGATAACCTCACGAAGGAGGAAACCATAGCCCTAAAACAACTCAAAAACAACCCCTCCATCATCATAAAACCAGCGGATAAAGGCTCAGCGATTGTCATCTTGGATACCCAACAATACATCCTTGAAGCAGAAAGACAACTCCAAAACACAGAATTCTACCAGAAAATACAGGGACCCATCTACCTCCGATCTACAGCACTCATCAAAAGAGAACTCATACAAATGGAACGGAAGAACCACATCACGAAAAGGCAACGAGACTACCTCATAGGGGATATACCCACTAGGAGCAGGTGCTTCTATCTACTCCCCAAAATCCACAAAGACCCCTCCTCCTGGCCTCTTCCATTTGAAGTACCTCCAGGGAGACCCATAATCTCAGATTGTGGAAGCGAAACATACGGCATCTCACAATGGATAGACATACACCTACGCCCTCTTGCCTCTAAACACAACAGCTACCTCAAGGATACTCCCGACTTCCTCCAGAAAATCGCCAACACACCAGTCACCGCTGATGACTTCTTATTCACCATGGACATCGAGAGCCTCTACACCAACATCGAATTAGGAGCAGGACTTACAGCAGTCAGAGCCCACCTACAAAAATACCCTTCCCCGGACAGACCGGATGACCACCTCCTACGTCTCCTGGAAATGGCACTCACCCGCAACGACTTCGAATTCAACGGCAACAACTACCTACAAACGAAAGGCGTAGCCATGGGTAAAAGATTTGCACCGGCTTATGCAGACATCTACCTAGCGGAATGGGAAAACACTGTTTACCCTCTATGCCCACTCAAACCATTCCGCCTCTACCGATACCTTGACGATATATGGGGCGTATGGCAACACGGAGTAGCGGAATTTTTACAATTCACCACCATTCTCAACAGCCACCACCCCTCCAACCACTTGACACACGTACTCCACCGCCTCGAAGTACACTTCTTGGACACCATCACCTACAAAGGAGCCAACCTCACCAAAAAGGGTAGACTGGACACCAAAATATATTTCAAGAATGCAGACACACATGCCCTTCTGCATGCTACCAGCTTCCATCCTCCACACACCACGGAAGGCATATTAAAATCACAATTCCTCAGGTTTAGCAGGATATGTACCCAACCCAAAGACCTCCAAACTGCTACGCACATCCTCTCCAAAGCCCTACACAAAAACAGAGGATATACTCGCTCGGCACTCAAAATGGCCAAACACGACTCCGAGGGACACACACGAAAAGGACCAACCAAAAGAAACCACCAAATCATACCCATCATTACAACCTACAACTCACCTAGCTACCGAGTGGCTACTCGCATCCAAAAAAGACTCAAACATAAACAACTACTCCCTCTTCACATACCCATCCTGGCCTTCAAAAGGAACAAGAACCTTAAGGATGCGCTAGTCAGCAGCCACCTCTAAAAAACACAATAAAGATACCAAATAAACTCACCAGGATCCACGGACCAGGATTTACCTCCCGAACCCCTCAAGGACCAACACCACCACCACGGGCTGGACCACCACTAAGGCTCTCAGTACAGCGGAGGAACGCCCGGACATACACTACACCTACACCACACACCCCACATCCCATACAATAGATAGGGGGTCATTAAGACCACAAAAATAGACCTCCAATAGCACTATAGAGTTACCATGACCATGGACTCTCAATAATATTTTCCTTTAGCCACTTTAATAGCACTATAGAGTTACCATGACCATGGACTCTCAATAATATTTTCCTTTAGCCACTTTAATAGCACTATAGAGTTACCATGACCATGGACTCTCAATAATACTTTCCTTTAGCCACTTTAATAGCACTATAGAGTTACCATGACCATGGACTCTCAATAAAACTTTCCTTTAGTCACAAAAAAAAAAAAAAAAAAAAAAAAAAAAAAAAAGGGGGGATATATTTAGATACATTCATTGCCCTTTTTTTGGGGTTTCTTGAACTCGGGGCTACCATGACCATGGGCCTTGATAAAAAGAAACAATAAAATAGAACTAAATCTAAACCAAAAAAACCCCTTACCAACCCACCATCCTTCCAAAATACCTCTCATCTACACCCACCAGCACCCCCAACGGACGAGAACCTTTTTTCTCCAACAACTCTGGGGGCCCCGACCTTGGCGACTCACCCGCGGCGTGTGCACCTTAAGCATTAGGCCCGACCATACACCAAGAAAGAAGACTGGAGGAAATGGTATAGACCGGACCCTTCGGGACCCCTTGGGGTCCTGTTGGTAGACCTATCGGCACAACCCTCCCAACCCCGCACTAACAGGAGACTCACGTACCGCGCTGGACGACTATCTACCCCAGTTTAGAACTGGATTGGCAGTATGTCCAGTAGCGCGTGTTTCATCCTTGGGGTTGGGATAACTAAAAGAGGGGCTTTGGGGTTTGGCGCCGCGCCTGGAGTATCGCCTCGGCCGTGTAACCCCTGGGGTGCCCAGATTATGTTTGGCGGAGAATTGGATCCCACTAACTTTCACTGGGGGACCCCTTACCCCGCCGCACTAAGCCTGGACAACCGATCCACACTTTTTTACCTGGACTACGATCATATTCACTGTCTAGGGAGGATATACCTCTGGAAATACTACGATCCTGGAAGGGAGTTATTCCATTGGTCACTATCACCCAAACCACTGAATTACCTGGGACCGAAATGGTAGGGATGGAGCATGGCTATCAACTGTAACTCCTGGCAGACGTACAAAGGCCAGAGGTTGTTTTGCCTGATCCAAAAAAAACCCGACAGACTTCCTGAAACGTAGGACGGAACTCCTAAGGTGGATGTATGACAGCCGTGCAGAGGGCTTGCCTTCTGGGTTCTTATCTGCCCAAACCTATGGGAGTTCAATGACATACCACTCGACAGGGACACATGGCAACCAACTGAGGTCCGGACCTGCACAAGGTACGCAACTCGACGGTTTTGCCTGATCCTACGTTGAGTATACCCATACGGACTAGCTGGATTGGACTATACATGGGTTGATTCAGAGTTAGGATCCTGGAAGGGAATAACCCCTGAATTACACACATGATTGAAAACATCCAGGACCTAAACTGACGAACACGGAAGTGAATACATAGACAACGTGGAGCTAAGAGAGAAGGATCCGAGGGGGAGTAAACTCCTAGGTTGCACTATGCTTTCCACATCCGTTGACATAGCGGACCTAGACATCTTGACCACACCACTCGATATGGACACATGGCAACCAACCGAGGACCAAACCTGCATAAGGGGCGCAACTCAAGGGATTTTGCCTGATCCTAAATCGAGTCGACAGACCTACCTAAACTTAACCATTCCTAAAACTATACCTTACCCTAACCCTAACCCTAATCTTAACCATTTTACTAACCATACCTAACCTTAACCCTAAACCTTACCCTAACCCTAAACCTAACCCTAAACCACTCTAAAAAATATACCTTACCCTAACCTTAACCCTAAACTTAACCATTTTACTAACCATACCTAACCCTAACCCCCACCCCAAGGACAGACGACTCTTTAACCCTAGTAATGGGTTAAATCTACCAGTGGGCTCTATGGGGCCTACTACTTTGGCCGGCCGCGCCCAGACCCCTCCGGACCGCGCGCACATGTGTGGAGTGCACCCCCTCCCTTCCCCCCTCCGGTTTCCACGTGTCAGAGATGGAAGTGGATCAACCGACTCAAAACTAGAAACCTAACCCTAACCCTAACCCTAACCCTAACCCTAACCCTAACCCTAACCCTAACCCTAACCCTAACCCTAACCCTAACCCTAACCCCTAACCCCTGACCCTGACCCTGACCCTGACCCTGACCCTGACCCTGACCCTGACCCTGACCCTGACCCTAACCCTAACCCTAACCCTAACCCTAACCCTAACCCTAACCCTAACCCTAACCCTCCCCCTAACCCTAACCCTAACCCTAACCCTAACCCTAACCCTAACCCTAACCCTAACCCTAACCCTAACCCTAACCCCCCCCTAACCCTAACCCTAACCCTAACCCTAACCCTAACCCTAACCCCTAACCCTAACCCTAACCCTAACCCTAACCCTAACCCTAACCCTAACCCTAACCCTAACCCCTAACCCCTAACCCTAACCCTAACCCTAACCCTAACCCTAACCCTAACCCCGTTGAAACATATTGCAAATGCACAAAAGTCAACTAGCAAGTCAGTGTCCATCAGTCAATTGGATATTGTCAGACACCAAACTGATACCATCTGACACTAAACTCACTTTTTCCAACTCCTTTAGAAGCCAACTATAACATATTTCAGAGCAGGCCCAAAATTCACAGCGCCTTCTCTTTAAACCATAATAAAACAAATAATACGTAGTTATGTTTTAGCTGCGGGTCCAATTTTCACATTATGTTTAGCCCTATGTGAGGCGACCTCGAATCCCAAGTTTCGGCTCGATAGGTCATTCGGTGCCCGAGCAAAACCCTAATTGGTGCTGAAATTCCACTTTTTTCATTGCCTTGCTACGGGGTCCTTGAATGAGCAATCAAACAGGCTCGTTGGGGTCTGTCTCTATGGGCCGAGCCGGTTTCAATGCACCTAGTCTTGAGACTCTGGGACTTTTCTAAATGTCGTCAGTTTCGTTGAGCTGAAAATGAATTGAAAACACTGCAAATACACGAGGCTGTTTATCGGTCTGAGAACCTTCTAGAGCCACATAACTCACCGTGCACAATCAACCTGAGGTCTAGAATAGGTTTCCAAAGTTTCAGAACTCTAGGTCTGACGGTTCTTTAAAAGTGGGAACAAAAGTAACTACCACAGGCACTGTCTGCCTCTTAGCCCCTCAGTGTGTCCCTCCATCATTTCTGTGTGGGTGTGTATTTTTTTTTTTAAATCTGATGGGATGAATGACTGATTTACAGTTCAGGAGGGTTGTCTATTCACATATATGAAGTTTTGGAAAGATTTGACATTTTTAACCCTTCAAAACAGCCCATTTGACACCAATTATGGCACTTCCGGTTGGCACAGGAAGCTGAAAATAAACACATATACTCACTGGAGTATGCTGTTAGAGAATCCTGAGTTTAAAGTCTATATGTTAAAATTTGACTGATTTACATAGGGCTGAATGCACTATTTCTCTCAAACTGCAGGTTGGGTATTGCAAACACTTTTAGGGTGATTTTAACCACTTCCGGTTGCTCCAGGAAGCTTAGAATCGACACAGGTAGACCTCATGGTGGCCTGATGGACTGTCATCAAAGACAGGTTCATAAGACATTCATAACCCACATAGGCTTCAGGTTGAATTTAGAGGTGCACTCAATGCATTCCAATGGGGAGACATGTCATTGTAAACTGTTTTATGTAAACACCTTCTTTTAACTGTCAAGGGTTAATGCCACAAGGTCCAGGTTAGGCTTGCACAGATCGGGAGGACCTTAGGATTGTTCCTGAGGTGAAATTGTGCTTCTAACCTTAACGGTTCTCTCTCTGTCTCCCAAAAGCAAATGAAATTGACATTGAGGTCAAAAGGTCATTTGTGTCCGTTCTCTTGTAACGGTCGCTGCGCTCAGACCGAGCGAGCTACGGTCAAGCGGGGCATCCCGTTGAACTCGGCACGGCCTGGAGAATATGGCGATGTCATTTTAGTGGTGATTTCAGAATGCTATTTTGGTGCATTCATGGAAGGCGCTGTGAATTTTGGGCCTGCTCTGAAATATGTGATAGTTGGCTTCTAAAGGAGTTGTAAAAAGTGAGTTTGGAGTCAGATGGTATCAGTTTGGTGTCTGAAAATATCCAATTGACTGATGGACACTTGCTAGTTGACTTTTGTTGACACTTGCTAGTTGACTTGCTAGTCGACTTTTGTACATTTGCAATATGTTTCAACGCGGGGGTACCATCACCAAAATCGACATGATGAAATTTCACGCAACGAGCGTTGGAGAGGAACCACTATCACTGCCCGGCCATCCTGAGGTCATCAGGACGTTGACTTTTGTATTTCTAAAGTATTTAAAGAATGCACGTTACATTTGCAATATGATTCAACATCACATCATATTGCAAATCTAACGTGCATTTGCAATATGATGTGATGTTGAATCATATTGCAAATGTAACGTACATTCTCTTAAATACTTTAGAAATGCAAAAGTCAACGGTCTGATGACCTCAGGATGGCCGGGCAGTGATAGTGGTTCCTCTCCATCGCTCGTTTCGTGAAATTTCATCATGTCGCTTTTTCCTCATGGTACCTCCCCGTTGAAACATATTGCAAATGTACAAAAGTCAACGAGCAAGTCAGTGTCCATCAGTCAAATAGATATTTTCAGACACCAAACTGATACCATCTGACTCCAAACTCACTTTTTCCAACTCCTTTAGATGCCAACTATAACATATTTCAGAGCAGGCCCAAAATTCACAGCGCCTTCTATTTAAACCATAATAAAACAAATAATACGTAGTTATGTTCTAGCTGCGGGTCCAGTTCACACATTATGTTTAGCCCTATGTGAAGCGACCTCGAATCCCAAGTTTCGCCTCGATAGGTCATTCGGTGCCCGAGCAAAACCCTAATTGGTGCTGAAATTCCACTTTTTTCATTGCCTTGCTACGGGGTCCTTGAATGAGCAATCAAACAGGCTCGTTGGGGTCTGTCTCTATGGGCCGAGCCGGTTTCAACGCACCTAGTCTTGAGACTCTGGGACTTTTCTAAAGGTCGTCCGTTTCGTTGAGGTCAAAATGAATTGAAAACATGGCAAATACACGAGGCTTTTTATCGATCCGAGAACCTTCTAGAGTCATATAATTCACCGTGCACAATCGACCTGAGGTCTAGAACAGGTTTGTAAATTTTCAGAACTCTAGGTCTGACGGTTCTTTAAAAGTTGGAACAAAAGTAACTACTGCAGGCACTGTCTGCCTCTTAGCCCCTCAGTGTGTCCCTCCATCATTTCTGTGTCGGTGTGTATTTTTTTTTGTTGAAATCTGATGGGATCAAGAACTGATTTACAGTTCAGGAGGGTTGTCTATTCACATATATGAAGTTTTGGAAAGATTTGACATTTTTAACCCTTCGAAACAGCCCATTTGACACCAGTTATGGCACTTCCGGTTGGCACAGGAAGCTGAAAATAAACACATATCATCACTGGAGTATGCTGTTACAGAATCCTGAGTTTTAAGTCTGTATGTTAAAAATTGACTGATTTACATAGGGTTGAATGCACTATTTCTCTCAAACTGCAGGTTGGGTATGGCAAACACTTTTAGGGTGATTTAACCACTTCCGGTTGCTCCAGGAAGCTTAGAATCGACACAGGTAGACCTCATGGTGGCCTGATGGACTGACATCAAAGACAGGTTCATAAGACAATCATAACCCACATAGGCTTTAGGTTGAATTTAGAGGTGCAGTCAATGTATTCCAATGGGGAGACATTTCATTGTAAACTATTTGATGTAAACACCTTCTTTTAACTGTGAAGGGTTAATGCCACAAGGTCAGGGTTAGGCTTGCACAGATCGGGAGGACCTTAAGAACACTCCTGAGGTGAAATTGTGTTTCTAACCTTAACGGTTCTCTCTCTGTGTCCCAAAAGCAAATGAAATTGACATTGAGGTCAAAAGGTCATTTGTGTCCGTTCTCTTGTAACGGTCGCTGTGCTCAAACCGAGCGAGCTACGGTCAAGCGGGGCATCTCGTTGAACTCGGCACGGCCTAGAGATAATAGTAATGCCATTGTGGGCTTTGTGTGTCGTTAAGCACCGTACTTTTTTACTCCATCTTTCCTTTTTGTGTGTGTGTGATTGTGTGAGAGAGATTTTCTTTGACATCTGTTGGGAAAAATGACTGATTACAGTTCATGAGGGTTGTCTAATCACACAAGTGAAGTTTTGAAAAGATCTGACCTTTATTACCCTTCAAACCTGACCCTGTGGCACCATTTTAAGGTACTTCCAGTTGACATAGGAAGCTGAAATTGAACACATACCCTCCTTGGTGTAGGCTCTTATATAATATTGAGTTTTAAGTCTTTATGTTAAGAACTGACTTATTTAAAGAGGGTTAAATGAGTGTGTGTTATTTCATAAAATCATATAAAATCACAGGATTCTCGCAGAGCTTCGAGACCCACTTTAAAAATGTACGTCTGAACACACTGCAACTGGATCTGTGATTTTTTTGAAAAAAAAAATCCTCTTTGTGAACATCACCAAACGGTCAATGTACGATTTCTCTTAAATTACGATAGATAAATGGCTGGTTCTTTTTTTCCTGACACCGTATGCTTATGTACTTTGACATGAAGCGGTCAAATTAGCACCCTACTTGCGTTTTAACCCTTTAATCCCAGAAAAATGGCCATAACTCAAAAAGCGCCGAGGTCTCGACGCCATCTCGTTCGGGGCCAACTGCCCATTACTCCTAACCTACGCTCGCCGAGTTTCGTCTTCGAAATATTTTCAGTTTAGGAGAAAAGGCCGCGCTCGTTTGCCACGTGTTCGTGCGCCTGCAATATGATTTATTTTCCCTCTTGTGGGAATTTTCGAGAATGCAGAAAAAAGTCAAAAATTTGTCATTTTTATAAAACGGAAACCGAAATTCCGAAACGTTTTTTTGAGTGACTTCCTGAAAGAGCTCTCCGCCGCCCACGGCCCGACGCCGTCCGCGATTTTCTGCGACGTATTAAGACGTCAGGTAAGGGACCGTACATTTGCAATGGGACTTTCTTCACTAACCATACGGCTCCCGTCCCAGACTTCCCTTAAGGTATGTTGAGAAACTGAAAAAACACTTTTTCATAAACAAGCTCCAAATCATGTTGAAATACAGAAATAAACACTTTTTCAAAAACCTGCTCCAAATCATGTTGAAAAACAGAAATAATCACTTTTCCATAAACAAGCTCTAAATCATGTTTGATGCACTCTGTAAGTGAAATATTTGCAGTACTGTTAAAACTCGATGATAGGAACACTGTGGACAGTTTTCAACAAGCTGCAACCTTGAATTACAGAAATAAACACTTTTCCAAAAACAAGCTCTAAATCATGTTGAGAAACTGAAAAAACACTTTTTCATAAACAAGCTCCAAATCATGTTGAAATACAGAAATAAACACTTTTTCAAAAACCTGCTCCAAATCATGTTGAAAAACAGAAATAATCACTTTTCCATAAACAAGCTCTAAATCATGTTTGATGCACTCTGTAAGTGAAATATTTGCAGTACTGTTAAAACTCGATGATAGGAACACTGTGGACAGTTTTCAACAAGCTGCAACCTTGAATTACAGAAATAAACACTTTTCCAAAAACAAGCTCTAAATCATGTTGAGAAACTGAAAAAACACTTTTTCATAAACAAGCTCCAAATCATGTTGAAATACAGAAATAAACACTTTTCCATAAACAAGCTCTAAATCATGTTTGATGCACTCTGTAAGTGAAATATTTGCAGTACTGTTAAAACTCGATGATAGGAACACTGTGGACAGTTTTCAACAAGCTGCAACCTTGAATTACAGAAATAAACACTTTTCCAAAAACAAGCTCTAAATCATGTTGAGAAACTGAAAAAACACTTTTTCATAAACAAGCTCCAAATCATGTTGAAATACAGAAATAAACACTTTTTCAAAAACCTGCTCCAAATCATGTTGAAAAACAGAAATAATCACTTTTCCATAAACAAGCTCTAAATCATGTTTGATGCACTCTGTAAGTGAAATATTTGCAGTACTGTTAAAACTCGATGATAGGAACACTGTGGACAGTTTTCAACAAGCTGCAACCTTGAATTACAGAAATAAACACTTTTCCAAAAACAAGCTCTAAATCATGTTGAGAAACTGAAAAAACACTTTTTCATAAACAAGCTCCAAATCATGTTGAAATACAGAAATAAACACTTTTTCAAAAACCTGCTCCAAATCATGTTGAAAAACAGAAATAATCACTTTTCCATAAACAAGCTCTAAATCATGTTTGATGCACTCTGTAAGTGAAATATTTGCAGTACTGTTAAAACTCGATGATAGGAACACTGTGGACAGTTTTCAACAAGCTGCAACCTTGAATTACAGAAATAAACACTTTTCCAAAAACAAGCTCTAAATCATGTTGAGAAACTGAAAAAACACTTTTTCATAAACAAGCTCCAAATCATGTTGAAATACAGAAATAAACACTTTTTCAAAAACCTGCTCCAAATCATGTTGAAAAACAGAAATAATCACTTTTCCATAAACAAGCTCTAAATCATGTTTGATGCACTCTGTAAGTGAAATATTTGCAGTACTGTTAAAACTCGATGATAGGAACACTGTGGACAGTTTTCAACAAGCTGCAACCTTGAATTACAGAAATAAACACTTTTCCAAAAACAAGCTCTAAATCATGTTGAGAAACTGAAAAAACACTTTTTCATAAACAAGCTCCAAATCATGTTGAAATACAGAAATAAACACTTTTTCAAAAACCTGCTCCAAATCATGTTGAAAAACAGAAATAATCACTTTTCCATAAACAAGCTCTAAATCATGTTTGATGCACTCTGTAAGTGAAATATTTGCAGTACTGTTAAAACTCGATGATAGGAACACTGTGGACAGTTTTCAACAAGCTGCAACCTTGAATTACAGAAATAAACACTTTTCCAAAAACAAGCTCTAAATCATGTTGAGAAACTGAAAAAACACTTTTTCATAAACAAGCTCCAAATCATGTTGAAATACAGAAATAAACACTTTTTCAAAAACCTGCTCCAAATCATGTTGAAAAACAGAAATAATCACTTTTCCATAAACAAGCTCTAAATCATGTTTGATGCACTCTGTAAGTGAAATATTTGCAGTACTGTTAAAACTCGATGATAGGAACACTGTGGACAGTTTTCAACAAGCTGCAACCTTGAATTACAGAAATAAACACTTTTCCAAAAACAAGCTCTAAATCATGTTGAGAAACTGAAAAAACACTTTTTCATAAACAAGCTCCAAATCATGTTGAAATACAGAAATAAACACTTTTTCAAAAACCTGCTCCAAATCATGTTGAAAAACAGAAATAATCACTTTTCCATAAACAAGCTCTAAATCATGTTTGATGCACTCTGTAAGTGAAATATTTGCAGTACTGTTAAAACTCGATGATAGGAACACTGTGGACAGTTTTCAACAAGCTGCAACCTTGAATTACAGAAATAAACACTTTTCCAAAAACAAGCTCTAAATCATGTTGAGAAACTGAAAAAACACTTTTTCATAAACAAGCTCCAAATCATGTTGAAATACAGAAATAAACACTTTTTCAAAAACCTGCTCCAAATCATGTTGAAAAACAGAAATAATCACTTTTCCATAAACAAGCTCTAAATCATGTTTGATGCACTCTGTAAG